>NC_090889.1:44472273-44494773 GCF_036669925.1 Montipora capricornis
TTTCAATATCCGTCCCGTTTTTTTTTTTTTTTAATTTCAGAATTATATCGGCAGTTGGAAGCGCAAAATCGAGGTATTGTCATGTTGGTTTTGTTGTTTCTGTGTAATAACTAGTACAGTGGTGTATGACAAGAGGAAGGTTGCAGCCGGTTTCTAAAACGGAAGTAACAATCCAAATGTCAAGGGTTTGGTATTTACTACTTCTGTTCATATAATTAAAACTATTAAGCCAGCAACATTTTCTGACTTCCATTTAAGCGTCAAACAATTTCATAAATTTTTACCCAGGCCAAGAAACGGGATTAGTTCCGGTTTAAAATTCTATTTCTTTAAAAAGATATATTGGTTACGTCACAGGTCGTGAATAAACAGTAGAAATATAATGAAAAGTAATGTACTCCAGATGATTGGGCATATTTTATCCATATATTCAAAATGGTCGCCCTTCAGAATTATTCAAGATTCACGATTGCGGCTATGAGGCTAGGGAGTTTTAATGAGGTGCACGTCACGTACGTTTATGAGCTGAAAAAAGAGGGCTAATCAAACCAGTATTGAGGACAGGTAGAGGAGTTTGATTAAGAGGCAGGACATTTAGGTATTCGTTTTACGAGACATCTGGTTTGTCTCTTCTACTGGGCAAACCTGCCCAGAGGGAAGGAGCACGAACAGGACTCGAGGTTCTATGCGAGGTGCTCCACCCTACCCTATCCAGACCAGAAAGACCAGACCACAACACCGGGAACTACATGCCCTACTCTTTACGACAAGTGTGCGGGTTCTTTTACGTCCCACAGGATTATGAACATTGAAGGGTTGTGAGACGGGACCTCCGGCTTATCGTCCTTATCCGAGAAGACTAGAGAGTCTAACCATTTGCAGATGTAATTACAAAGGCAGCACTTTCTCCTCAGTTATTTAAAGACCCTGAGTGTTGGTCCAGCCGGAGTTGAACTCACGACCTCCCGCGTGACAGCCCGGTGCTCAACCAACTGAGCCACCGGTGCGCGGTTAGGTGTTTTTCTCTTATTTTATTATTATTTATTAATGAGGTGCCAGTACTGAGGTTGAATGTTAAATTATATTGTAAGAGAGATGCGTTTTACCATCCTGCTGGTATCGCAATTATAAAGCTAATAGAACAATGAGAAAGGCAAGGAGCAAATGGCGTAAATGTGATGTCATAAACGACCAAAGAGAAACCACTCTGGTCAGTATATATTAATCTAGTTTGAAAAACAGAACAAAAAAACCGGTTTAGCGGCACCCTGTCAATAAACATATTCAAAATGGCTAGAAATGAGGTTATGTCGGTTCCAAAGCAAGCGAAAGCCGCATAGCTTAAGATCTGCCGTTTACCATAAACGCGCCGCTCAGTCTCCCTAATAATAACAGTGTTGGAAGATTAGACTGACATTTTCCTTGGCGTAGATCTTAGGATTCCTCGACTTCTCGAGCAAAATAGCTGTATTTCCACAGTGCTTTTACCATTTACACGCAAAAAGCTGAATTCCCGCGTAAACTGTCAGTTGTCCTTTTCTTACCTTAGTAGTTTATGCGGAAACAGTTTCTTTTATAAACTAACATTACGTTACCAAACTATGGTTAGCTATAACCACTGTAAACGTGTTAACCTCTCTCGTGAACGCACGGCGTCAGTTATTATTGTACAATAACAACCCAAGTGTAATGTATATGTCTAAAATGATAGATGATAGTTATTGAAAGTAAACCAGGAGAAGAAGAATATAACCTCAAGGAGCAAATAAAAATCTAGAGGGCTTAGGAATGTCAGTTGTTTGAAGAAGCCAGAGATGAAATCGACGCCGGAACTAGAGGTAAATTGTGGACTGGCGGTACTCGTGGAAAAATGCGACTCTGATTTAGTCCTTCTAAATGACAGGGATATCGCTACCCTGAGAGCTGAAGAAATAAAAGCTGAACTAGATAGAAGAGGGCAAAAATATGCAAGCAAAAGAGAAGTTTATCAAGTCGCAGTCACCTCTCCAAGATCAGGATATAGATTCCTTTATAGAGGCGAAAGTAAGAGGGTTTGCTGCCAACAAATTGAAAAACTTCAATCTAAAGCCAGTGCATCTTATCCAAATAAAGCCGTTTGATCTCTTAAGAGTGAAAATGACACCCTCAAGGGAAAAAGTGATGCAATCTTGATACACCACTATGAAAGAAAAGGCTACAATCCTCAGGGATGAAAACAAAAGCCTAATGACTGCAATTTGACTTCTTCACAATGAATTGCAGAACGTATTGAAAGCAGAAGAAAGGTGTAAATTCAAGTTATGCTGAAAATTGACATGATCACAAAAGGCAAGTTACACTGAAGGCAGTTACACAGCAGTTAAAAGCCACAGCAAATCGGAAGCCAAAGGTTTCAAAGGGATCAGGACAAAATGTGCCAACCGAAAGTCATACCATCGCCACCGCAAACGACCGTCATAAATGGAGATTCAATTATAAAGCGAGTCCAAGGCCTACTCTGGGAAGTTTCCTTAAGAGGGGTGGCTCCTAAGGTGATTCCCTAGGAATAGAGCTTTGCATAGATTTGCGATGAAACTTCACACAGTGTTGTAACATGTCAGCTATTTGAGCTAATAGGGAGCTTAAGCATGCGCGCTTTTGAGACGCGGACGGCAACCGAAAGAGATGCCAAATTTTTATACTAATCATGTCTAAATGAGAAAACATACTTGGCAATATAAATGTGGTTGTGAAAAGACAAGTTAAAAGGGAAAACAGCTTAATTCCGGTTGAACGCGTTCTAAACTAATTTGTGGGATTACATTTTAGAGAAATTCTGTGCAGAACAACCATAACGCACTGAGGAATTTTGCCAATCCAAGTAAAGTTGGCTGTTCCATCGGAGAGAAATAAGGTCTCCGTCAAGTTTACACGAGTCACGATTTACACTTACACTTACACTTTTCAATGCAAAAACGATCATTACCAACTTACATTGACATGGTCTCCGAATTTCGGACCCCTCAACTCTAATCTGACAAAAAAAACGATGCTTACTACCTTACTTAAAACTGTGCCTTCCGAATTTCGGAACCCTCAACTCGTATCCGACAAAAAACTATGATTTCTACTTACCTTGAAAGGCTTTCCGAATTTCGGACCCCTCACATCTTATCAGAGTAAAAAACGATAATTACTAGTTTACTTGAAATGCCCTCCGAATTTCGGACCCCCAACTCTTATCCGACAAAAATACGATGATTACTACTTAACTTGGAATGCCATCCGAATTTCGGACCCACGACTCTTATCCGAGAAAAACTATGATTATACCACTTAACTTGAAAGGTTTTCCGAATTTCGGACCCCTCAACTCTTTCCAAAAAAAAAAAACCACTGATGATTACCACTTAATTAACTTAGAATGCCTTCCGAATTTCGGACCCCTCAACTCTTATCTTCCAAAAAAAAAACGATGTTTACTAACTTGGAATGCGTTTAGAGACCACTTTATATTTTCAAAACAGTTTCCACTTTTTCCTTTAGCGCTCTTCGCTAAAAAAGGGTCAATGACCGCGGACATTCTTGTTGACTATACCTACGACGGTACAACTTAAACAAACGTGTTTCATGGTAGTTCTTTACATCATTTAACTTGCGATAAGACGCTTTGATATATATTTCCACTTTCTCTATCAGCCACTTAAAAGTAACAACGCTTGGTCGCAAGTTAAACAGATTGAGGGGTGAAATTCCTTTTTAAAGAAAAAATAATTAAATATTGACATAAAAATGCAAATAATTATGTTACTGGTTGCGTCCAAACAAAGCAGCTCTCTCTCTCTCTTAGCTGGTCTGCAAATTTAGCTTTGTCACTTCCTTGCTTAGTTTCTCTGCAATGAAAATTTATTTAGGCGCCATTATCTGAAATAACAGCATTTCTTGAAAATATTGTATATCTAATCTTGAACTTTCAACAAAATGGTTGCCTCTCAAACATGATCTTGTCTTGTAATTTCCAGTTCATTCTTTCATATGTGTAGGCTTGTGTGGCCTTTACAACTGAAATTCTTTCTTCATTGTTATTCTAAATGAAGGGGAATATATTCGCATCTTTGTATGAACTCACCTCAGGTATGTCATCCAACTAATTCGCGAGGAGTTTTCCAATAGCGGTCTGCACTGACGATCATTCAATAACAAGTGGAATCATAGCCTCTGCTAAATCGACTGAACTAATGACTCGAGTTCGCGCTGTCTTCTTTATCCTCTAAATGCCATGTGCTAGTCACTTCTGGGGTAAAGTGAACTCCCTTTTTGTCATCTCACCATTGCTTACTTTGATCGAAACATCTTGAACTACAAAACTGTGGGATACCTGAATCAATCATTTCGTTTGTCCACTGAAAGCGCAATAGATGCAACTCGATCATGGCGACTTGCTTGTCATCGCACCATATTCAAAGTATCCGAATTTTCAAGAGCCGAGAAACACAACCGATCTGGGCTACAAGAACTGAGACAAGACCGAATCTGCTTCTTTCTCCTCGCTAATTCCATCAACGAAACGTGGAATGAAAAGATCACTACAGTAGCAGGGCTATCACAGGACGATAAACGAGGTATTTTTCCGTATTGTAGCATTGAATTTCAACGACGTGATGTGAACTAAACTGGGCGGCAAGTTTCTATGTGTCATCCGGTGTTTGAATGCGAATGCATAATGATCGAAGACCCTCGCTAAAACGCTCTATTTCACGCTAAAACAATAAAATCGATAGGGTCTTCGTTTTGAAGAAATGCCCCCCTCAAACTACAAAACGAAGACCCTCGCCAAAAAGCTTTATTTCACGCTAAAACAATAAAATCGATAGGGTCTTCGTTTTGTAGAAATGCCCCCCTCAAACTACAAAACGAAGCGTAAAATAAAGCTTTTTGGCGAGGGTCTTTGTTGTGTAGTTTGAGGGGGGCATTTCTACAAAACGAAGACCCTATCGATTTTACTGTTTTAGCGCCGAACAATGCGTTTCAGCAAATTTTAGGTCTTCGTTATTGGGTCTTCGGTCTTCGATCTTCGGTCTTCGTTTTGTAGACACCCTTTCATAATAACTTGAAATTAATTAAAACAAAAACTGATCTGATTTGATAGTTGCTTTTTGGTTGATGCGGGGCCCGAAAGCAGCATTTTTAGAGGGGACACTAAAAAACGCAGACTGCAGACTGTACAGACCGTCTGTAAAATGAAAATTTGTTTAGCCTGAGTTAGGCCTAAATAATATTCGGTTAGCCTAATTAGGCCTAAATAACATTGAAGTTAGCCTGTTTACGGTTAGCTCTCAATAATAGTGAGGGTACAGGAGTACCCAACGGATCCGCTCCTCAAAATATCCGCTCCTCAGGCTAAGAATTTGCTGGCTGGTTACTAAATAATGGATGAGAAACTCTAGCTGGAAATTGTGCCGAAACGTTTTTCTTGCTGTGGTCGACCCTTTGAATACCGAAGCTGGCTAGAAAAAAAAAATCACTTCCCTTCTGGCTTCCTGCGGCTTTTGAAATTGTGCTCTGGTTAATTTTGGCTGGAGAAGTAAAATGACACCTAGTCAGGAAGTTCAAAGAACATAGCGCTGGCTGTGAGTGATAACTAAGGTGCACCGCAGGATAGTGCAAAGTCGAGGGCGTGTATAAAATTGTCACTAAATTGATGGAAATTTGAAAGTGAAAAAAGGCGTGTACAAAATGTTAACTGAATGCGTCAGTCATTAAAACGCTGTCAGCAAACAATGCAATTTCTTTTTTAAACATCCCTGTCTTTTGTTATGGTGTCAATGTTGGGATTTAGACAGACAACTCATTTTATTTATTGCGCGCGGATATTCCATCTCAGAAGTGGCGGTTATCGTCGCGGTCGTTGTTTTGTGCCTCTAGTTTGGGTGATGCAACTAAATTTTTACGGGTTTTGGACAATTTTTGCTACATCCAAACTCTGCTGATTTCTAGGTAAGTAATCTTTTCATCTATGTCCTTGCTTTTATCTGAATGTCTTTTTGCAGGTTTTGATAAGTTTCTTTATGGACCCTCTCAACTGTCTTTTGTATTTTGTGAACCATCTTTAGTGCATCCTTCAGTCAGCAGCGGGCAGGGTCACTGTTCCAGTAGCCTGGTTAAGAGATCATCATAAAAGTATGTCCAGCCGGTAAGAACGCCTTTTGATTTTATCATGTTGATCATGTTGATCTCGACAATGGCATGCACCTTCATTAAACCATGACTGTTCAGAAACACTTTTGTTTGACTGTGGCACATAAGGTCGTTTCCTTTCAGTCATTTCGTTTCGACAAAATGCCAGCAGCAAATAGAATGGTAAACGGAGTAATATGTGTAGTTCCATATTCGCGAAAATATAGCCCTCGCGTTCGTGTCTTGATTTCCAGAAATATCGGCTTCTCTAAGAAAATCGAAGCGAACCGTTCTTGCAGCTAAAACCACCCCAAATAGATGTGGTTAGTCTTGTTACTTATCTGCTATAGACGATCAGTTAGAATGGAAAATAATAAGAAAAAAAAAAGAACATTTGCCTAATCAGAGCGATTTTTCTTCTGAAGTGTTTTGCTGGCATCATTCTGGACAACCATTCTGACAAAAGGCGTGTCTTTCGATTGACCTCAGATGTTTTTGTCTGTTTGGTGTATTGGTTTAACAGATACATCTAGGCACACTTCGGGATTAGAACTGCCTAAGTATCAAAGCCTTGTTTTCTCTCGCTTGCCTTTTCTTTTACAAGGAGCCTGTTCACATGCTAATCGTCAAACTCTGGCACAACACCCTTGAAAACTTGTTATTAAACGAGGATCAAGTGTTGCAGGGATGTTTGTTATTTGATATTTGTATGTTACATCTACAGAATATTTGTATGCTATTCTTAGTTTGCGAAATAAAGTCTAACTCGGACAAATTGGAACGAGCCATAATAACTGAAAGAACCATAAAAGTACTTTTTGCGTTACTATTGCAAAAGTAGATTTTCTGGTCCTTAAGAGGCAAAATTCATGTTCTATTTCCAGTATTTCCCAGCAGTCAAGAATTTGCGAGAAGTTCCTTTTATACCCAAAGGGAGCAAACGAGTTCATAAGGCCAAACGAATGTCTTAGTCTTCGATAATACTACTATGTTGTTGCTGGATGGACAGAGTTAGATGTCGGTGCGAGTACAGTAATCAATACGCACAAATGGCAACGGAAAGGAACGGCCGGCAGCCGGATAGTTTTTATACGAACAAAATTTGTTCCGGAAGAGAAAATATTAAAAGGTACTAGTGACAAAATGTGGCCTAGGTCAAGACTGGAAAAAATAGACTATTAAAGGCTGTGTTTTTACTAGTGTGTAATATTTACTAGCTGAAAATTCTTTCTAGCGTGAAATTTGCTTTCACTGTGAAATTGAACCTGGAGTATAGTCCGCTTCTCTCCTCAAGATAGCCGTTGCAGGTTTCAAAACTGGTCGGGGACGAACCTTGTTGCACGATTTTTCTTGAATTCATTCTCGCTATATTTATGCAGAAGAGACGAAGTTACTGTCAGGGAATGCACCTTAGATCTGTTCAGAAAAGGAGGAGGCGATGAAATGTTGCTGATCATGTTGCCGACGGGCAAACACGATTTATTGCCATATTCTTAAAGCGTGAGAACACTCCAGCTTATCCTATCGGTTCCTGGTTGAGGAACTGGGAAATGTAACAAAAAAAGGAATTGTATTTTGAAATAAGTGGAGAGCCGGATCGTTAGCTTGTTTACGCGGCTCTTTGATTGACAGATTTTGACAGGTAACTGTCACTATGCGCAACGCGTTTGGGTTCGCTATTCAGCAGGACCAAATTATCATTTCATGAGGTAGTATGCGTGAATTTCCGGTTATAAAGGTAACATTTTTTTTTCTGGAAAAAACAGCTTGCATTTTTCACTCGTTAAACATAAGACAATGTCTCTTGACTGTATTCCTCGACTCTTGTTTCGGCTTTTTGTGGTCAAAGTGTCCCCCTTCCCCGGGGTTCTCACCCTGTCCAAGTGGTAGCGTTCGTAACCAGCAAGACAACGATGTATTTCAATAGGTTACCCAGCTCAAACAAGCAGTTGCTAATTTTATTTCATTTATAATAAAAAATTACTGTCACGGCCTTAAGTTAATTTTCAAGAACATTTTGTTTATCAATTAAAATAAATATCGGTAAGGCAAATCCTGCCAACCAGGAACAAAACCACAGAAAATAAATATGCCTGTCATGACCTCTCACTGCGAAAAAAAGCGGCATTAAATCCCATTTACTTTGTCTAACATAGAACCATCTTCTTTCCTCTTCCCGACGTATCTGGGAAGATCGAAAGAGACTCTGCCTGCAGGGTATGACGTCCATGACTATTATGTTCGTGTTTTATTACACACTTTTTACATTTTATCGCAAAAAATATTAAATTTTATTCGGCAGACAAATATGTCAATTGCACCTAAGCACGAACGAAATGAAATTGTCCAGAGCTTGTAAATGTAAAGGTAGCAAAGACAGATGGATAACACTATCAAGTTAAAACCTCGACCATCGACAAAGGATTTTGTCCCCAGACAAATCATTTTTAGGCCTTTAAATATTCTCGAAGGAACCCTTGAGATTTGGTCAAGAAAATCGTTCACATCAGAAATGGCCCTTCCTGTTAACAGTTTTTTTGTTGCAAAACAAACAAAATTTTGTGTAATGCGAGCAGAGCCAGTGACTCCAATTTTCATTAAAAAATATTAAATTTATGCCTTAAAACTGAAAAGCGTTACTAGACACTTACATTTCAAACACAGCTCATTAATAATGAGAAATTAATCTGTTATCATAGAATTCTTATTTTGCAGTACGGAATCCTTGCTCGTTTCCTGTTTGAAGAGCTCCATCCAACAAGGTTACCTTTACCTTGCAGAAGTTAGAGGGCTTTTTGTATTTTTGGACATTAACACTAGCTTTTGCAGTGATTGCCAGTTATGGCTTTTGCTGTGAACAGACTTATCCTGTAAAGCTTTCGCAGCAATTGCTTCCCGGTTATGTAAGATGTGTGGGGTTGGACTTAAAAAATGACTATCGCTGAAATGGTATTTACAGGTTTAGCAAAGCTTTTACGGTGATTGCCAGTTATGGCTTTTTATGTGAACAGTTGTCTTTTATGCTGTAAAGCTTTCGCAGCAATTGCTTCCCGGTTATGTAAGATGTGTGGAGGTGGACTTAAAAAAGGACTTTTGCTGAAATTGTCTTTACAGGTTTAGCAAAGCTTTTGCTGTGTTGGCCAGTTATGGCTTTTTCTGTGAACAGTTGTCTTTTATCCTGTAAAGCTTTCGCAGCAATTGCTTCCCGGTTATGTAAGATGTGTGGAGTTGGACTTAAAAAAGGTCTTTTGCTGAAATTGTCTTCACAGGTTTAGCAATTGAAAGCTTTTGTGGTGATTGCCAGTTATGGCTTTTGCTGTGAACAGTTGTCTTTTATCCTGTAAAGCTTTCGCAGCGATTGCTTCCCGGTTATGTAAGATTTTACGTGGTGGAGTTGGACTTAATTAAAAAAGGCCTTTTTCTGAAATTGTCTTTACAGGTTTAGCAAAGCTTTTGCAGTGATTGCTGTGAACAGTTCTCTTTTATCTTTTGAAGCCTTTGCAGCGTTTGTGACTTTTGAGCGATTACGGCCTAGAGTTTGGCTGCATAGATAGTAAATCCAAGTTGGCGAGTAATAATTATGCAGTTATAATAATGTAGTAATCTACGGTTGTATTTTTAGATATGAAAAGCCATAACAAAGGCTACATGGATCCTCATCTGAATATGAAGAGGAGTCGGTATGCAGAAAAGGAAAGTGACAGGTATCCCGGCGATTGACCGTAAAGTTCTTTTTTCTATAGGGTGTGCTTTCCCGGGAAATGATATCTACAGCACACCATAAATATTTTTCATCGTCAAGGATTCGTAGACCATGATCATGACTTGCCGGCATTTGCTTTCTGCTGCACCGCATAACTATTCTTCATCATTATCTGTAGACTGTGCTTTCCTAACAAGTGAAATCTTCAGCACCGCATAATTGTTTCTGGTCGCTAGGAAAGACTCTGCCTTCTTGCAATTAGGTTCCGTCTGCATCGCAGAGCTGTTATTCACCGTCGAGGATAGACTGTGCCCTCTTGTCATTTCATTAGCTTTCATTTGGTCAGCATTGTAAAACTGTTTATGATCGTCAATGATAGCCTTCCCGGCATTTGATTTTTTCTGCACCGCGTAATTGGTTTTCATCATTGAGTAAAGACTGTACCTTTTCCCTATTTGATTTCTTTCGCACCGAATATTGGTTTTTCATCACTCAAGTGTAAACTGTGATTTCCCACGATTTCATTTCTTATGCACCGCATAATTCTTCATCTTCAAGGAAAGACTGTGACATCTGTGACATTCTTGGCATTTGAGTCCGTAAGCACCGCATAGTTGTTCTTAGTTCATCATGAACGATAGCCTGTGTCTTTCTGGCATTTGTTTCCATCTGCATCACTTATGGTTCTTCATCATGAAGGATAGACGTTCCGTGCTTTTTCGGTATATGATTTCCTATACTCCAAATTTTATTTATATCTATTATAATTAATAGACTTTGCATTCCTGGCGTGGAGTTTCTACCGCTACTGAGAGCGTGCGTCTTCGAGGCATCTGATTGGCGCTGGATAGACAATGCTTTTGTCCTATTTCATTTCTGTATCGGCTTAAATATTATCATTGTTTTGGATACTGGAATGCGCCTTGCGGTCACTTGATTTTGTCTGTACTGGATAGTGAGTTGTGCACAATGTTCATCGAAATTTTCGTTGCTTTCTAGTGATAGCAGAACGCGTAATTTTAGATAAAGTTCAGATTTATGAGCTTTTGGAGGGGAGGTGGGGCAGAAGAAGAGTAAGTACGCGTTAAACGTTTGGCGAATGTGCTCTCCAGACATTCTCTTGATGAATCCAATCTCGTTACCAGTGTTTGGAACCCTGGAAACGTGGTTGTTTGTGGGTCCTGGTGTCAGTCTTAAGTTTGCGTTCAAATCAAGTAAACCAACTCTAAATTTATTTTTTCCGATCTCACAACTTTGCTCTCATTTGGATTGAAGTAAAGACGATTTATATTTTCCACAGACCAGTAAGAGAGTAGAAATGTTATTTTTATCCCGCGTTAATGTACACCGAAGTCATAAGCAAAGAAAATGGCTCAAACACCACCAAGCTTTCGTTGAGTTATTTTTTTTGTATCACCTGGATAAAATGGCTCAATTTATTTTCCTGGCTGGCTAAATGTTGGTTATTTTTTTGGCTGGCAAAAAAGGGGAGAAAGAGACATTCCCGGCTGGGGAAATGCCTTTTTGGTAAATATCCTGGCTAGGAAAAGCTCTTAAAGTAAAGATCCTGACTGGAAATTGTATTTTAAATCCTAGCTCTAGCTGGCTTTGAGGAGCGGATATAATTTTGCCACAGAAGTTAATAATCAACCAAAAAACAATTAGTGACTGTTGAAATATTACTGGAGGCGATATCCAATCACTTTATAAATTTTTCTCGTTGGGTACTCCTGAGGGTAACGCTCTATATTTTACCCCTGGTCTGCGCGGTCTGCACAGTCTGCAGTCTGCGTTTTGGCGTGACCGTTTTTAGAGTATGGTCAGTATGCCATTTGCTGCAAACACAAATATCCAGAACTATTTGCAGATTCCAATAGGACTGAATCTATGCTGGCTGATGTTCGAATTTATTCGCTCGGTTTCACTTGTGTACTCAGAAGATTAAGAGCCATGATTGTGGCAAGCGACAAACGGCAGCATTCTTTCTGTCATGAAAACTTAACTTATTTCTCTGTTGTGTACTTCTGTGACAACTACCCAGCATTGCAGTTCTAGCTAGTGGTTAAGAATTGAGTTAAAAATAATTAAAACAAAACTGATTTCAGGTTGCCAAAAACATGGTTTTTATCATATAGATTAAGACTAGGAGTTTCAGTGTGACAGTGAGTGCTGGCGTGGAAACTGAGAGCAGTGACTGGCATTTTTTTTTACTGACAGCTGCAAATTTTTTGAAGCAAGAGGGTACCGGAAATGTGCGTGAAAGTATTAAAAGAGCTAAGAAAGGTGTGCATATCTTTAGTTTAAGGCAGGCGTAACTATTTTATAAGCAAAGGGATAATTTCAAAACAATGGCATGTCAATTCATTTTTTGATCTTCTGAAATTTCTGGCCCCTTTTCAGCAAAAGAGTTACCTTTTGAGAAATGCTGAGCCTAGCTGAACAAACGTCAAGAGAATAGACTGCGAGCAGTCTCTTATTTTTCTTTGAAATAGTAGAGCGCGCGATTGCGTGACACGCCTCTTTTTTTTTTACCACTGGCATTTGCATAAAATAATAATTTCATTCATCGTGCGTGGCTCTGAGGAAAGAAGGACGACTGCCCTTTGTCTAGCTCGAGAACTGATTTTCTCTTCGCTCAACGGTTGAAGACGTCGAAGAACAATTTGACTCGACGGTCAAATGTAAGAGGTTCAAAGACTGAACATGTACGGGTTGAATGATGATCAATGACGACCCACTGGTACTCGACTCGACGGCTGTGAGGCCTTTGAGATTCTCTTCCACGTGCATGCGACGTCATCACTGGTATCAATACCCCGGATTATAGACATGATAACACCACAATCGACTGCGCATGCTTCCGATCTTTCATCCCACAAATTTTGATTATATTCGCTCATATGAAGAATTGGCTGCTGCCTCGCTAAGGCTCGCCAGCAATCATTTGGGTTTGCATTGAGCAACTAACCGCAGTTTTCTGTTTGTCATACCGTTAATAAAAAAAAATGTTTTCTTGAATTTTAGGAAATTGCTGCGACTTAAGTCATAATTGTTTTAATCGATCTTTTAATAACGAGATTTGAAGGTAAATGACATTCGGAAACTTCTTTGGGTGGCTTTGGGGTTCTGAAATTCTGAAACTTCTTTGGGTGGTTTTTGGGGTTCCGAAATTCGGAAACTTCTTTGGGTGTTTTTGGGGCTCCGAAATTCAAAGGGTGTCGGTCGCAATGCTTTGAAGAATCTATTCCTTATTATTTCCGAGTTACGACGTCCCAAAATCTCGAGGTAAAGTGGATCCATTGATTTGCTCTTAGAAAATGTGGGCATCCAAGGGAAACAAGAGTTCGTTCTGCTCAATTTTAACACGATTTTGAGATTCCGACTAAATATATAAGAAAAGATCTCTCCTGTTTAAGGAAGCAATTTTCAAATTCCTCGTAGTATCTTGATGTACTTTTTTGACATTTCTCCCTTTTTTCCGCAGAAATCCCTGAAATGTCTTGCTTTAAATTCATTAATCCGACAGAAATTACATGATTACCCGTTAAAATAAGTTATTTTTCGACTGAATCTAAACAATTGGTCTGAATTTTTTTAAAAATGTAATGCCACACTTTAGCTTGCAACGCGTTGTTGAGGTCCGCGTCTCAAAAAGCTCCCCACTTTGACAATGATTGCCGCGCACCTCCAATGTTGGACAAATTTAGCTCGATTTTCTAAGTGAAATCCATTGTATCACAAAGGGCCTGGTGTCATTCTATGGTTCATTCAAGTACGTACCTGAAAAATTTATTTGGATGCCTTTGTGAGTACTCCAAAATAGATTTAACTTGAGTGTGGGCTGTTGAACTCTAAATGGCTCCTTCGGTACAATTTTATGAAATTGTTTTCACTACTCAATGAAGACACCGTTTTCAGAAAATATATGAAATAAAAAAAAAAATGGGAGCCACCGTACTCGTTCACGAGAAAAAGCCTTTCCTTGACGGATTAAGCTGCCTGTCAAAGAAAATCCGCCATTTTACTTATGTGCCCGCGCTACTGCGCGTGCCATTGACGCAAGAAATTATGCACTGTAGGGTTGCGCAGTGCAAAACCAGGGAATCACCGTTACTACAGAAATACAATGGTTGATAAGAAAGCTTTTTAGTCGAGAGCCATACAAATGCTGCATGAATGGTTCTTTGGAGTAACTTTTCAATAGAAATCTGACATCACTTTAATCATAAGGCGCATGCACAACTAGCCCAAGTCCTCTTCCATGCATTTTAGTGAAAAACACGTAAAAACTCTCAGGAAACGAAAGGGAGAGACGTTTTTTTCAGCGGAGGGAAACCGTCCCCTCATTTTGTGAAAACAGTAACTGGGGGGCTTATTCGAGACGAGAATCGAGCGAAATAACTGGTACTGATGTTGGCATTTGAAAGTGTGAGAATGGTTAGCAAAGGGAATAACGCCAGAGAGGTGGCGTCGCTGACATCTCGTGAGGTTTCGGTGCATATTTGATAAATATACCGAGTCGTGCCGATATGGAGCTTGTACCAACTCGAGATGAATTTACAGGATGATTAAATTAAAAGTGACTTAATGTACGCAAATTGAGAAGTGATTGTCAACGATTCACTGTGCGATTCACAAGACATACTTTAGCTCGATAATGTAAGGGGGAAAGAGTTTCCAGGCATAAGAGCCATCCTATCCCAAGGCCGTACTCTAAACTAGTTTGTAAATGTGAAATTAAAAAAAAAATCCCGTAACATTTCCTGCTATTGCGGCTTGGTGAATCGTTTGTTTAAAGAAATGAACTGTTTATCTTTCAAGTCACCGACGGTTCACCATGGTGAAAGTGACGAGTATTGTAGGTTGAATACGCACTCAGATGAATTGAAGGAACTTTTTTTGAAGCCTGAATGAAGCCTAGAGAAAAAATAGGGTCAGGTTAGGATTAGTTTTGGTTTTGCCATATAATAAACATCTTATCAACCGAGCGGGAGGTCTGTATGGGAGAATCTTGACCGAGGTCGCCAGTACAGACCGAACGCAGTGAGGTCTGTACCAGCGACCGAGGTCAAGATTCTCCCATACAGACCGACCTAGCTCGGTTAATAAGATGTTTATTATATGGCCAAACAAGAACAATTTAATTCGTTTAATGTAACTGGTTTGTACTAACTGACATTTTGCTTGCGAACGGCGATGAGTGGCGATGAGCTGAACTTAATTCTGTCAAAGTTTGCTCGTCATCCTCTCTTTTGTCATCATGCTGTTTGGCACTTCCATAAATAAATATTTTAGTTTGCATCTTTTCACCGCAAAACATTACCGGTCTAGATGCCGGTCTAGATGGGAAAATCTAGACCGCGGTCATTATCGATTTTAGCCAATCAAATTCGTGAATTTTGTACTTCCCAGTCCTCGTGAGACAGACCCATATAATAAACATGGATATCAATTGACTTATTATATGAAAGTAAATAATGAAAAGAACGGTGTTAGGTTGAGCATGCTCGTCGTTGTAGTGTAGTGGCACAGGACTATAGATCTGAAGGGTTCGAGTTCGAGTACCGGTTAGCAAGTGCATAGTGCAGTTCTTTGTTCCCTTACTATGCTGTAACGTTGAGACTGAATGGATAAGTATCTGATTACAGAAACAGATAAGATGATACGAAACATTAAGGATATGTGTTGATATGCGTACGACAGTTCTTGAGGTAAGGTATTGGTGTTTTCAGTCCTTTTGAGGGAGTTGATAGTTGCTCTAAACTAGGTAGAGTGCATATTCAACCTAGGTAAAATGAGGATCACCTATTTAACCTAGGTAAAAACGGATTCAACTTGAGAGAGAATTTGACCGACAGCATATACTCTGTAATAACTTTGTTGTGGTTCAGTCAGACGTTGTCAAACGCTTTCATTGTACAAAACACGAATAGTAGCTTCGAATAAACAAATCACCTCGTTGATTCTGCTTATATGATTCTGATCGCAAAAATGCTCTGTTACTTATATTTTTAATGAAGTGAAAATCTTTCAGGGGAACCCAGCAAAGTGTGGTGCATGCGCATTTGCTCAAACATTTGAGACCAACAACTGTTGGCTAATTCTCGTCACCAGAGCCTCGGATCGACCCATAGGAGAACATGCCCCGTCGAGTTCTTATAGCCAAAAATGGGCTATATTAACCTTACGTCGCCTGCTCACTACCCGTGCTAACATGAATGCACCAATTACAGACGCTTTTGTTTGTTCTTCAAGAAAACCAAGGAGAAGACAATTTGTGTCAGGGTTCCCCAGAGCTCTTTTCTCCCTCCGTAAAAAGAGGAGCTCTGCGGTTGAGATTGCATTGCATTGGGAAAACTAAAAAACGTCTATGAAAGAATTATGACCAATTCTATGACAACAGCTGTTAAACATAGTTTTATTTTATCATTTTAAGTAAGCAAATGCTGCTCAAAAAAAAAAAACTAATGAGTAACATTTGTATAAATGAAGAATAAGCATCCGTTAGGCCTTGTTTTAACCTAGACCTGTTACCATGCTAACATCCTGCAGAGCACATTAACTGTCCAAAATATAAACCTTCGTTGTTAGCACTTATCAGTGACGAAGTTTGAGCTTCCAGACAAAATCCGCGTAAAAGGAAGTAGAAGTGCTTCAGTAAAAACAGTATCTGTCATATTAAATTTGTGGTTTCCACACTGAGACAGTTGGGCTTTTTTTGCTTTAATGTTCACTTTATTCTGCCTCTAATATTAATGTGCTCTCCTTTCCGGCTTGGATATTTGGTGACAGGTGGTCTTCTGTGTCTAAATCACAACTAATATCCATTTTTCTGTTAATGTTGCCCTAGCAAAATAACTATTGATTTTTTCATGCCCAGTCTTCTATATCTGAATTAATGAGATTTCTCATAAATGCCTAAATATGTGCGTTCCACCTGCTGGCATTCCTTTTATCTTCTTTGTACATGTTTGGCTGTCGTTTTTTGACAAACCACTATTTGATATCTATTCGAAGTGAGCCCTGTCCATGAGTTTTGGCACTCTCAGAGCAAAATTTGCCTGTAAAATATGCTTTAAAAAAAGAAAAAGAATACGTATTATGTCAATCAAAAACAATTATGAGCTTTAATAAAATAAAGGTTTTAGAAATGTACAGATTGTCGTGGCCTACGAGGAGGCTCTCCACTTTGTTGACGTATTGAGCTTGAAATGACGCGATACCAGATCCCAAGATCCTATCGGCTGATCATTTGAAACAGGGGGTCCTATACCCAGATTAAGAGTGTTTCTTGGAAACGCTTATCTCTTCATCGTGCACCTATTAAATAGCACTTGACAGGCTTAGGGAGAGAGACCCGTTTTGTTTAAGTCGTAGAAAACATATAGATATGAGCCCATTGCTCTTGTACGAAAGTTGTTCTGATTAAGACCTTTCATAGTGAACAATGGTTGTGTATATGATGCCTGTAAAATCCGTTCTCAGGTTGAATCCATTTTTGCCTAGGTTTAAACTGGTGATCCTCATTTTACCTAGGTTGAATACGCATTCGGATGAATTGAAGAAATTAAGCCTAGAGAAAAATTAGGGGCAGCTTAGGATTAGTATTGGTTATTATGCATTGATATTAATTGGCGTATTATACAAAAGTGAATAATGAAAGGAACTGTATTGGCCTGAGCATGTTCGTCCTTTCCATATGATTTTAAATTCTAGTTGAAGAAGTGCAGCTCGCTCAATTACTTTAGAAATAAAAGAAAGGTTAAGGATAGGCTGGTAGTTCTTGCAGACAAGTTCGAGATAAGGTTTCTTATAATAAGAATTGGCAGGACTATGGCTTCTTTCCAAGCTGAAGGGAAATGATCACTTTCAAGCGAAAGATTCACTATTTTAGTCATGACTTGTAGAAGGACATCTAAGCATTTAACAACCAGAGGTGATGGCATCGGATAGAGAGGATATGATTTCTTGGCCATTTCCATGGTGATATTGTAGACCCCATTTTGAGTAAGAGGTTTAAAACAATTAAATGACGGCGTGTTTGTATGTAGGTTCTCTGGGGGGTTACAATTCTCACAATCCTGAAAAGTACATTGCTTAAATTTTGATCTAATATTACTAATCTTCTGGACAAAGAGAGTAGATCTGTTTACATTAGGAGGAAACGGTGCGTCAAAATTATGTAACAACTGTTTTGATGAATCTGTACAATTTATGACCGAAAGCCATCGATTTTGCATCTACCTCGACCCCTCTTAAAATAATAGTTGTACTGGAAAGAAATTTCTATGTGCTCTACAGTTTTCATCGAAAAACGAACTGACCTAGAAGTCAGAAAACCATCACAATCCTAATTCATAATTCATAATTCATGGTGTGATTGGTTATGCAATTGAGAGTTTGATAAATCGACCGATAATCCTTCTTTTAAATACAAAATTTAACTCTCCACTACGTCATCAATTTTCATTCGGGTGTAGAGACAGTTATTTTAAAGGTCACTCAGATTGCGCGAAGACGTAATTTAGCATAGTTAATCGCAATTCAACTCTCTAGTATGCATTTAAGGACGGTGCCTACTATTGTTATTGCGCATACGTTCTGCGCATCTCGAGATACTCGGATTTCTTATCAATCTCGTTCCCAGAGTCTTCGTTCCCCTCGATCAGCGGGTCGGGTTGCGAGAGACTCTGGGATAATCCGTTTTCGAATATCAAGATTCTTGTCATGAAAACCATTGCGCAGGCGTAGGCGTAACGCCAAAATGGCGAAGAGAGTGGAGGATTTGTTTCACGATGGCATGTAATTTTCTTTAGGAAAATTAGGATATCTCAACCTAGAACTGAAAAAGGAACAATATGACGCGTTGGAGCGATATGCCTGGACAAAAATCTGTGCTGAATATGTTACCAAAGGGCTGTGTTGTCAATTGTTGCCTGGGATTTTGTGTAACGTGGAAATGTAAAGCAGATTGTGTCGCTGCTGAATGCACTGATCCGGGATTAGTTTCAAATGTTAAAAGACTGTCTTTGTTTTGTATCGTGGAAAATGAAAGAGAGCGAAGCACCAGACTCTAACACGAGATTCTTTCCAAAAGAATAAATCATTCTTTTAATCATAAAACTATGTCTTCGTTGAAGGATCTTTCACGTTAGATTCTTCGTCACCAAAGAAGGTTTACGATTCTTTTCAAAAGAAGATGAGTTCTTTGGGTAAGAGTTTCCTTGCTGTTCTAAAGAAGTAGAGGTCTTGAGGGAAGTATCATTTTGCTGCTTTTCATTGTTTTGTATAAACAGAAAATGACTGTTCTCCACCAAATAATGAGAATTCTTGAATAGCGATGTATACTTCTAGTTGGATAAACATGTTGATTTTTTCAAAATTATTCTTCCATGAACATATAATGTGCTTTCCAAATTTAGGAAATATATATACATTGTACATACATACACAAGGCACTACATACAAGCCATAATCACAAAAACAACTCTGTTAAATTTCACTAAGATAATTAATGTTGCAGAACAAATACAAATTTCTGAAACTAAAATGCCTAAAAACACGAATGATTTCGAAAAATATATGCAGTACGAAAAAATCAGCCAAACTATTTAGAGAATGAGATAAATCCCGAGAAATGAAAACCGCTTGTAAGTACAAACTAACATGCAAAAGAAATTCTCTTGAGGGGATGGTGTAGATCTTAAAGTGAGTGAAATTAAATAAATGAAAAGTGTTACACAAAAACAATTTTTGTAATTAAAATATATCACTGTCCATTTTCCTTACATCACTTCTAATTCAAAGAACACACCCAAAAAACCAGCATTAAACAGGGCTGTCATTAAATTTTCACCTGCAATATATCAAAAACTGATTCTAGTTTTCATTTCCTTCACAATGTGAGCTCAGGGTTAATAGCTGGTACAGGTGAATGTTCTTTATGGCAGCCCTGTGAAAACTTTCCAGTGTGACAATTTAATTGACCACATTAGTAATAGTACAAATGACTACATAACATAACATGGTTTGACATGGTATGAGTTAATTGCCTGAGCCTTGCCTGACATGGTCATGTTCTGTTCTATTTCTCACCTGTTGTACGACAAATCAAGAAATGGACTCAGGTGTGTTTACGTGTCAGGGTTTCCATTAAGTTTTAAAGTAGAAGGGACCTTGTGACAGAGTGAGAGGGCACCCCTATATATAGTCTGGCTTTTGATCGTGAGACCTCCTTTGAGCAATGGTGGGTACTGTACTCAGTGTAGACGGGTGCTAGTACCCAGGTCTCAGCTTCTAATAAAACCCCTGCATGTAGGTTAGTTCAAGCTCCTGTGGTGGTGCAACTGTTAATTAATACATGTAATAAGAGGCTGTTAACTTTAAGCTAAAAGAGTAGAGACATCTTTTCTATACAAGGCATTTTTTTTTGATGAATGCTAAATACATACTCAGACATGTTGGCTTTCTTAGATACTCTAGGTTAACCATGTAATGTACCCCAAACATAGCAGAAAGACTCTGTTTGTATGAACTTACTTCCAGAAGAACCTCATTGTCAACAATAATGAAAAGCTGTTGTTCATAATCGTTGGTCTCTGGGCACAGCATATGAACATCCCCACTTAAAACTGTTTAATTCACATAATCGTTCAAGTAACGTTGTCAAATTTCTTTGGGAGAGCAGAGAGATGCACACCGAAAGGTCAATGAAAATATGTATTAAGCAAAATAAAAACTGCAAAAGCCAAAAGTTCTTCATGAGGTTAAGACTAGTCATCCTTACTGCACTTTATATTCCATTTTTACAGATAAGCGGAGGTCAGTACTTATTTTGAACCATCAAACTTGACAGATTGGATGTAACAATATTATATACACATTGTATATTATCCAGAGAATGTTCATTTCCCATCTTACCCCCCAAATAATGTCATCCTTTCGTCACTGCCAAAGGCTTTCCATAGGGTGGCCAGCACCATACAAGTTTTGAAATGGTACTTTTCTCTTCAACTCTCTGATTAGCAATGCAAAAAGCCTAAGACTGTTGATTTTAACACTCCAAACAGGAACGGATACTTGTCTACAAACCTTGAACCTAAACATTTCTTTTGTTGGCATAAAAAATAAATTACATCAGAAATTGCTGACAACTGTACATACCAACATGAAGAAGTCAGTCTGACTTCAAAATAGACAGTACAATTTACTGACAACTTAACCGTCAACTGACAAAATTTAAATTGAGGGGATGTGTGGAATACGTTCTCAAGTGACCAGAAATACTGCACAGTGTGCAATCCTACCTTCTCCTTTTGTTTCACAAAATAGTTAAAATTTATCGGAAATATAGCCTGCTGTAAAGTTGCTCCTAAACACACTGTAAAAGCATAAAGTCTGTGTCTAGATAATGAAACTAAATGAGCCAGGTAGTTCACTGATGGCAGCACTTAGCTCTGTTTTCTGTAGAGTAACAAGGGGTATCACTGATCCCCTTTAACCCATTGACCCCTGGGAGTGAGACCTGACAGATTTTACTCTGTCTGATGCCAGGGAGATTCTAGTCGTCAACTGGGGTCATCCTAGGGTGTTTGAGGTGTCAATGGATTAAGCAGTCACTTCCATTAAATGGGATGCTAACCAATCACAGAATTTGTTACAAAGTCTATCAAACATTTGTCAGTATTAAGTTGTATGGGGGTACATGTAGAGAGGCAACATGGATTAAAGTTAGAGAAAACTGAGACATGATCAAGACCAACCTCATTCCAAGGGTCTCTTTTCTCTGCCTCCTTTGTCCTCAAAAACAAAGGAGGCAGAGAAGAGAGGTTGGATAAAGACCTGGCCTCAGTTGTTCAAAAAGTGGATAGTGCTACCCACCAGGCCCTAGTTGTTCAAATCATGGATAGTGCTATCAGCCCTGGAGATTAATCACTATCCAGTGGATAAGTAATAGTGGAACCGACTGCACTTTCCAACTTGTATAGTGATTTGTCCAGTAGATAGCGTTATCCACCTTTAGAACTGGGGCCAGATAAATCACTATCCAGCAGATAAACACTACCAAAACCAATTGAGTTATCCAATGGATAGTGATTTATCCAGTGGATAGCACTATCCACCCTTCAAACAACTGGGGCCAGAACTCATACAGTCAACCAACCTTTGAAGTCTCAAACACTTGATCACTGTGGCTTCAATAAGCAAATAATAATCGCCACTGTAATTAATACTGTGGGCTGAGCAATTACGGAAAAAAAAACTCCTTATGTAGTGGTATGTTAAGGTACTTGTACTTCAGAAGGAACTTCAAGAGAAAGGTGTCATTTTTGTTAACTGACTTTTAAGTGCTACAAGTAATAGGCTGTAGAGGATGGTCAAGCTTTATATCACAACATTTTTTTTTTATTTCATCATAAACGTTAAGCTAAGTATTTGCATAACAAAGTCAACAACTGAAGTTTTCCATTTTTTCTAAGAACCTTCAATGTAAGAAAAGTTCCATTGGATGCGAGATGTACATCTCATTTCAATGATTTGATTCTCTATATCTGATCTGGCCTCTTCTTCCAATGGAGGTTGAGAACAGTGCAGTGTAATGAACCCAAATGAAAAGCGAATAAAATTTTCAACCTTCCGAA
>NC_090889.1:44499773-44502273 GCF_036669925.1 Montipora capricornis
GAATGCGGCTAGGGGGTTTTCATGAGATGCACGTCACGTACCTTCATGTGCTGAATAAAGAGGGCTAATCAAATCAGTTTTGAGGAAAGGTAATGGGGTTTTATTAAGATGCAGGACATTTAGGTATTCATGGGGGTTTCTTTCTTATTTTATTATTATTTATTAATAAGGTGCAAGTACTGAGGTTGAATGTTAAATTATGTTATAAAAGAGATGTGTTTTACCATCCTGCTGGTATCGCAAATATAAAGCTAATAGAACAATGGGAAAGGCAGGGAGCTAATGACGTAAATGTGATGTCATAAACAACCAAAGCGAAACCACTCTGGTCAGTAGATAAGGAGGATCACCTATTTAACCTAGGTAAAAACGGATTCAACTTTAGACCAAATTTGACCGACAGCATATACTCTGTAATAACTTTGTTGTGGTTCAGTCAGACGTTGTCAAACGCTTTCATTGTACAAAACACGAATAGTAGCTTCGAATAAACAAATCACCTTCTGGATTCTGCTTATATGATTCTGATTGCAAAAATTCTCTGTTACTTATATTTTTAATTAAGTGAAAATCTTTCAGGGGAACCCAGCAAAGTGTGGTGCATGCGCATTTGCTCAAACATTTGAGACCAACAACTGTTGGCTCATTCTCGTCACCAGAGCTTCGGATCGACCCATAGGAGAACATGCCCCGTTGGGTTCTTATAGCCAAAAATGGGCTCTATTAACCTTACGACACCTGCTCACTCCTCGCATTAACATGAATGCACCAATTACAGACGCTTTTGATTATATTTCAAGAAAACCAATGAGACGATAATTTGTGTCAGGGTTCTCCAGAGCTCTTCTCTCCCTCCGTAAAGAAAGGAGGTCTGCGGTTGAGATTGCATTGCATCGGGAAAACTAAAAAACGTCTATGAGGGAATTGTGACCAATTATATGACAACAGCTGTTAAACATATTTTTCTTTTATCATTTTAAGTAAGCAAATGCTGCTCAAAAAAAAAAAACTAATGAGTAACATTTGTATAAATTAAGAATAAGCATCCGTTAGGCCTTGTTTTAACCTAGACCTGTTACCATGGTAACAGCCTGCAGAGCACATTAACTGTCAAAAATATAAACCTTCGTGGTAGCACTTATCAGTGACGAAGTTTGAGCTTCCGGACAAAATCCGCGTAAACGGAAGTAGAAGTGCTTCAGTAAAAACAGTGTTCTATCATCTTAAATTTGTGGTTTCCACACTGAGACAGTTGGGCTTTTTTTGCTTTAATGTTCACTTTATTCTGCCTCTAATATTAATGTGCTCTCCTTTCCGGCTTGGATATTTGGTGACAGGTGGTCTTCTGTGTCTAAATCACAACTAATATCCATTTTTCTGTTAATGTTGCCCTAGCAAAATAACATGCCCAGTCTTCTATATCTAAATTAATGAGATTTCTCATAAATGCCTAAATATGTGCGTTCCACCTGCTGGCATTCCTTTTATCTTCTTTACACATGTTTGGCTGTCGTTTTTTGACAAACCACTATTTGATATATATTCGACGTGAGCCCTCTCGATGACTTTTGGCACTCTCGGAGCAAAATTTGCCTGTAAAATATGCTTTAAAAAAAGAAAAAGAATACGTATTATGTCAATCAAAAACAATTATGAGCTTTAATAAAATAAAGGTTTTAGAAATGTACAGATTGTCGTGGCCTACGAGGAGGCTCTCCACTTTGTTGACGTATTGAGCTTGAAATGACGCGATACCAGATCCCAAGATCCTATCGGCTGATTAAAATCGATTCACAGCTAATTAAAATCTAGCTGTGGTGCTGTGCTCCGACATCAAACATGGGCTGTATAGCGGCAGCCAGAGGCGCCTTTGTATGCTTTCAGCCCGATGTCGTGAGCCGCGCCCTTCGCAATTCAGTCCTCGACTGCAAGTAAGGGTGATTAGCACTAGCAATATATATTATTTGAAACAGGGGGTCCTACACCCAGATCAAGAGTGCCGGTTTCTTAGAAACGCTTATCTGTTCATCGTGCACCTATTAAATGGCACTTGACAGGCTTAGGGAGAGAAACCCGTTTTGTTTTAGTCCTAAATAACTTATAGAAATAAGCCCATTGCTCTTGTACGAAAGTTGTTCTGATTAAGGCTTTTCATAGGGAACAATGGTTGTGTATATGATGCCTGTAAAATCCGTTTTCAGGTTGAATCCGTTTTTGCCTAGGTTTAAACTGGTGATTTTCATTTTACCTAGGCTGAATACGCATTCCGATGAATTGAAGAAATTAGGCCTAGAGAAAAATTAGGGGCAGCTTAGGATTAGTATTGGTTATTATGCATTGATATTAATTGGCGTATTATACAAAAGTGAATAATGAAAGGAACTGTATTGGCCTGAGCATGTTCGTCCTTTCCATATGATTTTAATTTATAGTTGAAGAAGAGCAGCTCGCTCAATTATTTTAGAAATAAAAGAAAGATTAAGGATAGGCCGGTAGTTTT
>NC_090889.1:44504773-44512273 GCF_036669925.1 Montipora capricornis
ATTCGTGAACTTGGTAGTTCCCAGTCCTTGTGAGACAGAGCCATATACGTGTAATAAGGTGGGATAGTACACGAAAGATTAGCTGCGCCACTTGCCATTTCCTGCATTCCATTTCATTGTTTCCCTCTAACGTTTTTTTTCTTTTTTTCCAAATATTGAGTAAGACAATGCAACTTTTCAGGAAATCCTTAAGATACGAGAAAGTAGAAATTGACTTGCATAGCGCAAGAAATTCTTACAATTTTTCTGTATAGCAAATATCACGTAAATAAGATCAATCAAAAGTAATAATAAAATGCATAAAGTTTCTTCCAATACCTGTCCCTTTCTTATTTCAGAAAAAAAGATAGAAAAATGAGATTACGAAGATGTTACAATTTGTCTGTATTTTTCCACTGCTTATAGGTCAACCCTTCCCGTCATTTCTCTTCATACTCCTTGATTTAACAAAAAAAGCAATTATGATCAGATAAGTAAGATGAATCAAGAGTAATAATAAATGCATAAAGTTTTCAATATCCTTCCTTTTCTTCAGGATTTAAACGGAGGCGCAAAGCGCAACAAGGTATTGTGTCATGTTGATTTTGTTGTTTCTGTGTAATAACTAGTACAGTGGTGTATGACAAGAGGAAGGTTGGAGCCGGTGAGAACAGCAGTCTGATTTCTGAAACGGAAGTAACAATCAAAATGTAAAGGGTTTGGTATTTACTGCTTCTGATCACACAGTTAAAACTATTGAGCTAGCAACATTTTCTGACTTCCATTTAAGCGTCAAACAATTTCATAAATTCTTACCCAGGCCAAGAAACAGGATTAGTTCCGTTTTAAAATTCCATTTTTTTAAAAAATATATTGGGTACGTCACAGATTGTGAATATTTAGTAGAAATATAATGAAAAGTAGTATACTCCAGATGATTGGGCATATTTTATCCATATATTCAAAATGGTCGCCCTTCTGATTATTTAAGATTCAAGAATGCGGCTATGAGGCTAGGGGGTTTTCATGAGATGCACGTCACGTACCTTCATGTGCTGAATAAAGAGGGCTAATCAAATCAGTTTTGAGGAAAGGTAATGGGGTTTTATTAAGATGCAGGACATTTAGGTATTCATGGGGGTTTCTTTCTTTTATTTTATTATTTATTAATAAGGTGCAAGTACTGAGGTTGAATATTAAATTATGTTATAAGAGAGATATCGCAAATATAAAGCTAATAGAACAATGGGAAAGGTAAGGAGCTAATGACGTAAATGTCATGTCATAAATGACCAAAGAGAAACCACTCTGGTCAGTAGATATTAACCAAGTTTGGAAAACAGGACAAAAAAACTGGTTGAACGGCACCCTATCAATAAACATATTGAAAATGGCGGCTTACTGTGTACACCAATATAAATATAGATTTATAGGTATATCGGACGAAAACGCACGCAGGAATCCTTGTTAAAGACGAACATCGTGATAAAACGGGATCTCTTTGCCTTGGACATGGAATCACTAACATCTCAAATGAAAATACTGAGACTCGAAGAAAAAGTGGTTACCTTGTTGAATCGTTTTGTTTGGGATCAAGTGTGTGGTGATACTATAATTGACTTTAGATGTGAACTTGAAGGGATGGAAGCTGCAGTAGGACAATTGAGAGCAGCACTATTTTATTTCCATGACGAAAAGAAATTCTGGTATCAACTGAAAAACCTTTTGAAGTCAAAGACACACAAGCAGAACATTGCTTGTTCTTTCATTGACGTTAAAAAGTCAACATCCTGAGCGAATAGCGTTGTAAGCCGTATACACCAAATACGTTCCAGGATTGTCGTTAAATGACAATGTCGTTAAAACAAAACAGCCGTTTTATGGTGTATCAATTGAAACTGCATGGAAAACGCACGCAGGACTCGATATTACAGATGAAGAGCATGATATAACGGGTGTATAAGTCCAGATTGAACAAGACTTCATTATTCAAAAAAGATGCTTTCTATCGTAATAAAACAAAAACTGAGATCATTATTCATATGTTTCACTTGAAGTGAGCAAATAATTAACAATTATCATAAGACCCGTACGGCCCCGCGCGCTTTCATTGCAAAACTATTTGAGAAAATCCTCGTATGAGGGCCGTACGCGATGACGCGAGAGGGGCCGGAAAAAGCCGTCCGGCCCTGCTAGGATCGCGTACGGCTCTTCGCGAGATGCGATCTGAAACAACTTTGTTGGTATATAAATCTCGATTTTTCTGTCAATTTGACCGATGCAACTAAGCGAACATTCTGATAGCGAATTTATTACCCTGACGACCTGTCTGCTACAGAACTTCTTCAACAGCCGTCTTTCGAAAGTGAAGAAAAAAAGTCAAAACTACTCACAGGTGAAGAAGTTCATAATTTTATTAGAAACCAGCAACAAGCAAGCACTGTCAAGAAAACCATGTATCACATGAACGTATTCCAAAAATTTCTTGATGAATGTGGTGAGAAACGAAGAATCACTGAAAATGCCCCGGCCGAGCTCGACAGTCTTTTGTGCAATTTCTACATTACTGCGCATAAAAAGGACAACCGTCGTACAAACCTAATATATAGATTTAGCCAAGCCTAAAAGCGGAGCTCCCAGCTTGTTTATTCTTACTGGCTATAGGATTAGTGAAAATAAAAGGCTTTGGAAAAGCCCTTTTCACGGTTAGTTTTCTCATTTGCATTACAATGTAATCTAACATGTATGTAAGGCAATTTCGGGCTGTTTTGTAATTTTAAGCCGAAATTGCCTCGCATCCACGTTAGATAACATTGTAATGCAAATTAAAAAAAATAACCGTGAAAAGGGCTATTGTCCGTCTTTTGGTTTTCCCGGATATTTCTTAATTATGTCATTTTCTTCGCTGTTTAACTAGTGAATTCCACGGTTAATTTCACCTGAAAAACAGACTGATCGCATCAATTACGAAGGCATGAGTGTGATATCGGTTTTTCCAGCGAAATTTACTGTCGAATTCACCAGTTAGGCCATTATTTTTTCTTGAATCGCAAGAGTTTTAAAAGAAAACAAGCAAATCCTCGGCAAGCGAACGGAAAAGAAAAGAATCCATTTCAGAGTCGACTGTCAAAAGCCAGCGAATAGTAATCAAGCTAAAATTAGAAATCACAGGCGTACTATAGCTCGTGATGGGACAGATCGTCTTTGTCGGTTCAAGGTCAAACAAGAAGTTTTATTGATGTACTTTATTTATTCCACTTTATCTCTGAAAACGAGATCATTTACATTTTGATGTATTTCATTGAAACACGCCAGCTTGGCTTATAAACACAAGCTGGTGATATTTCTCCTTACTTTTACGAGAACTTCTTGCGATTACATGTTTATAACACAAGCGCAAAATCTTGTCACTGTCGAGGCACATCGCAAACCAGCAATAGATCGATTTTTTCTGTCCAAAAAGAGTACAGATGATTGTTATTTAATTCCAGTTAAGAAGAAAAATTCGAATTTCATTCCTGAACAAAGGAAAACTAAACCACTTGAAATAACTCGTCCGTAGAACTAACAAACGGTTTAGTGTCCAAGAAGAGAATTTGTGGAGTAACTTCTTCCACCAAGTTTTGTCGTTCTCGTTCTCGTTCTCTCTTCTTTCGTTTCTGTTCTTCTGTCATAGGCCGTCCAGGCCTAGGCATCTTGCAACCCTAGTAGATTCAAAATTAAAAATCTTAAGACTTGTACCAAAAATTGCAATTCAGTGCAAAAAGCAGCCCTAAACAAATTAAAATAAACACTCAGCTTTAAATTTATATCCCTCCAATGCTTAACTTGAATAACTACGTAGCCACCAGTGTGTCCTGACCACAGCTATATTATGTTAAACCTGGATTGAAACCAGCGAAAAATGCAAGAAAAATATATTTTCCAAACCGTAGCTGGGCTGAAGACGAAAAGCATCGACTGTCAATAGCTTTTGATGACGTACATGGACGTGTAGCCGCGTCGAGCCACAGAAAGAGCGCGAAAAATTAAGCGTCGTTTTTTATGCTCAGGTGTGAGTGTCTGACCTGGCTTGAGCCTGCAATCCAATCAACAACCAGTCCCTGCTCAGAGGTCAACTTCAAAAAACAGCTGACCATAAGGTCCAACTTGAGCCCGCGATATGGTCACGTTATACTGGTCAGCGGATGCCTTGTTTTGACAGGTGTCAATTGACCATAACATTGATGTCCAAGCTGTAAACTAGCTAGAGTGTCAACTCAAGTGGAGCCTCGATGAGCTCTCAACTTGAACCCGTGAAATGGTTACGTGATACTGGCCACTTTGGCATACATGGAGCATACATGGAGGGGCGGACGTATGTACGTATGTACGTACGGACGTTCATGATGTCATGGCTATAAAACCAAATTTTCTCGCATCCATGGGTTACCACATTTTCTTAACTATGGTGCTCCGCGCTCGCTCGGACCTCCGCTAATACAATGTCATCCTTCTCATGAAGCATCCAGCGCTACTTGGAAGAAAGCAAAGCGAAGAGGGGTAAAGGGAACAAACCAAATGCCACAGGAGCCCTCACAAACGAAGATACTGGGCGCATATTTGATGAAAATCAGTTTGGCACCCATAATCGTGATGTCCTTTCGCGTACTATGTGGTTCTTGCTCACTCTTCACTTCTCCCACCGAGCCAGACACGATCAAGGCAAATGAAATTTGGTGACATCGTTTGAAGAAAAGATGAAGTGAGTGGCAAAGAGTACCTGGAATGGAGCACCAAAAGGGAAATCAAAACCCGTCACGGCGAAGAAAATGAGCACCCAAGGTCTTTCCGTCGGAAAGCGTACGAGACAGGCGATAAGAAATGTCCATTGTCTTTATTCAAAGAGTTTGTTAACAGGCGACCAACAGAGGCCAAATCACCGGAAAGTCCTTTCTTCCGGGCTGTTTGTCACCAGAGGAAACCAGAACATCAAATTTGGTTCTTGAACAGCTCAATGGGGAAAAGAAAAATCGGAAAGTTTCTTTCAAACGCCAAGAAGGACTTACCAATTGTCAAGAAGCGGTAAATACACTAACTATTGAGTCAGAAAAACCTGCATCAAAACGTCCCTTGATTCCGGAGTGTCACACAAGAGTGTGGCCCCGCTAAGTGGCCATAAAAGCCTCAAAAGTCTGGATAGCTACGCCGTAGCATCTCATCAACAACAGCGTGTCAGATGTCTAAAATACTGATTGGGAAAGAAAACTCGGAGCCATAACCAAATCCAAACCAGTCAAGTGGCAGAACCGTTCAAGAGTCCAACCAGACAGCTGGTATATTTTCGGGAGCAAACATTGATGTAATAAACATCCAGAATTTTGTCCTTTCTGAAGCCTCTGGATCAAAGCACTTTTCACACATTTCTCTCCCGAACAAACGCCGCCGTCATGTTATTGAATCTTCAGATGAAGAAGATTAACAATTTTTCTTCACTTCCTTGAAATCGACGTTTGCAGTGAGTCACTAAGATTTGCTTTTGTGTATTGTACTGTTGAACTTTAATCGACCTCTTGATTTAGTGAAAATAAGAACTTTTGATTGTAGATTATTCCGCTCAAAAAAACATTGAAATATTCTGTACTTTGAAGTTTGCACTGTTCAAATACACTTTACTGGCCTCCCAAATGAATGGCGTGATATCATTGGCCCTTTGAAAATGCTTGCGAAACAAAACAAATGCTGGCCGAAAAAAAGAAAGAAAGGAGAAAGAAAGGAATGAAAGGAAAGGAATGAAATGAAATGGATAAAAGGAATGAAGGATGGATGGAAGGAATGGAAGGAAAAGAATGAAATAAATGAAAGGAAAAGCGCAGTGGTCATATGACTGAGTGGGAGGGTCGGACGGAAAATATTTGGCCCGAGGTCATGGCGTGCGGACCGAGCGCCATGACCGAGGGCCAAATATTTTCCTGTCCGGCCCGACCTAAACTCAGTCAATGAGCATTTTACCATATGGGCTCTCTTAAGAGCACTCAGAAGATGAAGTTAGGGCATAATAAAAAACAAAAATATGCACAGTAAACTTATCTAATATGTTGTTTGCATTTGCTTTTCTGGCTGTAAATTACTTGGATGTTTAAAAGCGACGAAAATCCGTAAAATTGGAACGCACGGAGTAGTACGTGTTCCTAGTAGGGCCGTACGGCCTTTTCCGGCCCTGCTCGCGCTAATGCGTACGGCCCTCATACGGGGATTTTCCTAATAGTTTTGCAATGAAAGCGCGCGTGGGGCCGTACGGGCCATGTGATAAAAAATGCTTATTGACTGAGTTATGTCGGGCCGGACTGGAGAATATTTGGCTCTCGTTCATGGCGTACGGACCGAGCTGTGGTAGAATATTTACCGAGTCACGAAGCGGAGATGTAAATAGTCTGCGACTATTCACCGAGATTGAAAAGAAAAATTGTTTTAGTATATACTCACTCTGTGATCTGAGCAACATTTGCAGAAGAAAACCACCCTAAGTCAATTTAATTGACATCTCAGTTCATGCGTGGAAAACGTGCAAGCGGCACAAAGCATGCGCGAAAGTGTTTACAGAAACTTCAAACATGGCAATTTTAAATAACCTTCGTTAAAATCCTCGTCACAAACAGCAAAATGTTCATTTAACACCGTTTAAATCAGCAATATAAATCAAAAGTGTGCTTGTTAAAACATTTTCACCGTTCGATCAAAGTTTAAGAGGTTCATTTCAAATGGAAATTGATAGTGCAGTAGGTGAAGGATCCACATGAAATGGCAGCTCTAATTGAGGTGAGCGTTGGTTTGTTGTAAAATGACCCTTCTTGATTCCTTGCATCCATGTGGAACTTACTTAAACATTTTTTAATTCCTCGATTTCAGTAACAAATTTGTTTAACTGGGCGACCAGCCCTACAAGATAGAATTCCTACGAGTGAAACAACTTGTTGGCCTGAAGATTGTTTAATTTTCATCAATAATTATCTGGAAAAAAGAAGTCAAACACTGGTTGGAAAAAAGTATGAACCTTTCTCTTACCTTTGAAACCTTTCAGGCAAAGTTTTGTGGCCCTCTTTGTATTCTGTAGCACTGCAGCATCTTGTATTCTCAATATCGATGACAGAAAAGCATCTGTCAATCAGAAAATCCAGCTGATCTGTGGGAATTGAATATCTTGGACGTCCAAGTTGTCCAGTAAAGGCAGTAGCTGGGGATGAAACACCAAAAATATTCTGACTTGCAATAAGGCAATTCCGCGCACCCCTAATTAGGTTCACAAGTTGTTCATCGATTCCATACAAATGAACAAGACGAGCTATTATACCATGCAGCCAATCCACCCTAAAGTTTAAGGCATCCACTGTATTTGTGTTAAGGCTTCCTCCTCTAATTTCCCGAATAATATTAAGTAAAAGCACTCGCAAGTACCTTAACGCTATCACTCTATCCGCCATTGGATCAACACGGCAAGAACTATATTACCTCGACCTGGTGTCTCGTGTCTCGTGTCTCGTA
>NC_090889.1:44517273-44524773 GCF_036669925.1 Montipora capricornis
GCTGCAAATAATATTCTGCTCATGCGCAATTGAAATCACGCTCTTGTGAGAAAATGGCAGATCGGTTCCCCGAGTTGTCAGAGAATGATTCGACATCTTAGTTGATCGAAAGAACAGTGAGAATACTAAGAAAGGAACAAATTTTCAACGTATTTCGAAAGTATCTCAAGGAAAAAAAGGTAGGCGAAGAGTCACTCGTGTCATCGACACGAAGGACAAGTGTACTGAAGAGATTTTATGCTGAAGCCAAAAAAAAGAATGGCGAGCTTTACACCAAAGCTTCACTTGTCGGGATACGCTTTGAAAAGTGTGAAATTTTCCAGCTTTGTTGATGCCTAGTGTTATTGAACGTTTGACTGTAAGCACAACTTGAAGTCTACAAATATAATTATGCTGAGAAGGAAACCAATTGATTGGTGCCATTACTCGACTCTGCAAGGCAGCGAAGACTTACGGCTTCTCGAAAACAAAAACAAAAAACAAACTCGGTGATCGAATGATAAAACAATTATTGACCTCGGTTATCGCAAAATATCGTGATTTGTCAGTGTCTCGCAGATCAATTATTTGCCTCAACCTTCGGCTTAATTGATCTGCTCGCCACTGAAAAATCACGATATTTTGCTCAACCTCGCCCAATAATTGTTAAATGTTCAACGAACTGCACTACGCCTCTAATCTTTGTGCGAACATCAATTACTTTTAATATTTATCTGCGTTTCCCATTTTCTCGACCTCTTTCATTATGCTAAAATAATAATAATAATAATAATGATAATAATAATGATAATAATAATATCAACCACCCAATCAATTGTATTTACACTAATTTATTTTAACGCCAAGGAACACTTGTTTAGCAGATGGTTCCCAAGTTATTTAGGATTAGGTCAAGTGAGCGAAAAACGAGAATACTGGCTTCAATGATGAATGCACTTGACTGGTTTCGGCCTTTGCATAGAACGGTACCATTGAAATATTAATGAACCTTGGAATAAGGTATAAACATGACTCAGGTGCACCATCCCTTGTACTTCTGGTTTCACACCATCTTCTTCGAAAGGAAGGGAAGGTGTCTGGCATATCAGCCATTTAGTTAATAGCAGAATTTTCGCAGGCATTTTATCCCTTGGTTGTTAGTTCGTAGGTTGTAAACGTTTGGGACTTGGACTTTTACATTTCTAGTGGTTGATTTTTATTCCAGGGAAATCTGTTCCTTCGGAGATTCTTTCGCGTGGCCCCCGTGCTGTTGAAGCCTTCAATAGTGCTCTCAAGGATGGTACAGCTCTTGTAAGAAGACTACCAATCATGATAATTGGCCAACATCGGGTCGGGAAGACTAGTTTGAAGAAGTCATTGACTGGAGAAGCCTTCAGTGCAACGGAAGCTAGCACAGAAGGAATAGAGACTGATCCTTCCCATTTCAAAATCTCAATGGAAGTTTGGAAGACAGGCCAGAAAGGAATAGAGGCTGATGTTGACTCCAAGGTATTCTTTGATCACCATGCAGCGAGCTTATTGATAAAAAGCTTGAAAGGAGAGCACGAGAAGATGCCAGGCGCTTCCGCCCTTAAATCCTCGGAGGAATCAAGTAGAAGTGAACAAAGCAAGGACACCGCAGAGTATATTTTTGAAACAGAACTATCGGACGATTTAGTGAAAATGTCAATAGAAATGCTTAAGAGTGATCAGACGCTCGAAAGAGAGGACAACATTTACTCCACACTGTGGGACTTTGGAGGCCAGATGGTTTATTATGCCACCCACCCAATCTTTATGACCGATAAAGCCATTTATATCTTGACGTGTGACTTGAGTCGTGATCCATATCAGCAAGCTAGCATTCCTGAGAGAGAAGGACTGTACAGGAAAGCTAATGACATTAACTTCAGTTATACAAATATGGATTGTCTCGATTACTGGTTGTCATCGATTTATTCGTTGGCTAGTTCAAATGCCTCGAGCCTGGGCACTGCTCTGCCTGAAATGTCGTCCACAAAGTTGCCTCCGGTTTTTCTAGTCTGCACCCATGCTGACAAGCCCTATACTGATAGTCCTGACGAACATCCCAATGCAAGAAGGGTGGCCCTTGATATTTATGGTTTCTTGCAAACAAAGAGTTATAGGGATCACCTCTTTCATGACGTCTTCGTTGTTGATAACACAAAGGCGGGAAGTGACAATGATTGTCAGGAGGTGATACGGCTGAGGGAAGAGATTCTGGCTGTTGCCAAGAAATTACCCCATTTGAAACAAGCCATCCCACTGAAGTGGTTAAAGTATGAAAATGAACTCCACCGGTTACGTGAAGAGGGTCACAAGTGGATACCTAGAGAGAAAGCCATGGAGATTGCCTTTGGTACGTGTGGTTTAAGGGATGATGAAGAGTTTTCCACAGCCACGAATTTTTTACACGATCAGAGAATTCTGATTCATTTTAGTGGACACCGAGAGCTGCAAAGGATGGTTATACTGGATCTTCAATGGCTCATTGATATCTTTAAAAGGGTCATTACCATTAAGCCTTATGAGGGGTCAGAGAGAAGTGTTAAAGATCTTTGGAGTGATCTTGAAAGGATGGGAATATTTGATGAACGGCTGCTAATTCATGCCTGGGAGTCATTCTCGTTGACGCAGGAAACCCACAGCAGCCTGGTGGCTATCATGGAGTGACTTAGCTTGCTCTGTTTCTGGTCAACAGGAACAGAGCGAAGCATACAGTACCTAGTGCCATCCATGCTCAAGTTTCCTCCAAGAGATGACTTTCTTCAGCTACTTGAGTCCATTCAAGTTCCTTCGCTCTTCATAAGGTTCAAATTGGGTCGAGTGCCACCTGGTCTTTTTCCCCGTCTTGTCCTGCAGTTTTACCAGTGGAGCAAAAAGGAATGGAAAAGTCCTGTAAATCCTGAACTGTGCCGTAACTTTGCTTTGTTTCGTATACTTCCTGATCAAGGAACGTCCGTCATTTTCCTTTGTCATTCCTCCTTCATCGAAGTCGCAGTTCACACCGCAGATTGTGCCGTTAAAACAGCAACACCAGGCTTCAATTATGGTAGTTTTGACAAGTCTACAAGCCTTGCAATCCACTGGCAACTGAGAATGATTCTAGAGAGCATGCAAAATGAGTTTGACTGGCTGAGCAACATACGATTCGAAATGTGCGTCTGCTGTCCAATTTGTTCACTCAAGGGCTCTGTCAAATGCCGCGCTCATGATGTGCGTGGCTGCGATTGTCTACATTTATTGTCGGAATCAGAGTTACAGCAATGCCAATACTGCACCAGACCTGGTCTCCGAGGAGACTGCAGGATTCGCATTCAGATGTTTGCCCCCTGGTTTTCTTTTTCAGATGCAAGTGCAGAGGCAAGAGGAACTTCAGTCAATCAGGTTTGTTTACGGGTTTGTCAAAATAAATATAACAATAATAATATCTTTATTTGTATAGCGCTCATTAGCAATAAGTCATGGCGCTTTAGGCATTATGGAAAACATAAAAGTAAAAACTTCAGGGTAGGGATTAGAATTCAGCGGACATCCGACCAACAGTTTTTTTTTCTTCTCGTCCTTTGCGCCCAATCAGGATACAGGTAAATAAGAATCTAAGAAAAGTGTTTTTTTTTTCTTTGCATTACTAGACATCTCTTGGACATGACGTCGTTGCAAGAAGCGCTGTTTCTTTTAAGAAAGGTACTGTATTTTCATCTCAAACAAGGTTGTAGTTAGTTGGCCACTTCTTGCAAACATTGGCGATTTTCGGACATTTAAGCTTAATACTTCTTCTCACATGTGATCCTTAGAAAGGGAAGAGCAACAAAAAACCATCGCTGCTAGGAAAGTTCCAAATAGATTTAATTTCAATGGGTGGTGAAAAGAACATCAAATCAGACCATTTGATTATTAAAATTAAACTGCATTCACACTTTACACCAAGTTGTGTTTAGCAAGTGAAGCTATGATCCTCGCGGTTATGAACGCAATTTTTGCAATTGCATAAAGAAGCCTGAAAAATTCAGGATTTCAACCGGGTTTCAACCCGTAACCTCGCGATTCCGGTGCGACGCTCAACTGAGCTATAAAGCCAACCAACCAACTGAGCTATAAAGCCAGTGACGTTGAGAGCTGGTCATTTGTGGATTCCAATGTTCCCGTGAGGAATGAATTAACGATGAAATGATATATGAAATGGATCGTATATGAACTCCGGATATGAAGTCAAGTGAAGCTATGATCCTCGCAGTTATGAAGGCAATTTTTGCAATTGCGTAAAGAAGCCTGAAAAATTCACGACTTCAACGGGGTCTGAACCCGTGACCTCGCGATTCCGGTGCGACGCTCAACTGAGCTATAAAGCCAACCAACCAACTGAGCTATAAAGCCAGTGACGTTGAGAGCTGGTCATTTGTGGGTTGCAATGTTCCCGTGAGCGTCGCACCGGTATCGCGACGTCACGGGTTCAAACCCCGTTGAAGTCCTGAATTTTTCAGGCTTCTTTACACAATTGCAAAAATTGCGTTCAGAACAGCTAGGATCATAGCTTCACTTGATTTCATATCCGCAGTTCATATATGATTCATTTCATATACCATTTCACAAGTTGTGTTTAATTTATAAAATCCACTATTCACTGTATTTCGCTATCTCCTTAATGTTACGGAGAAGGAGTGATTTTGAAAAACATTATTTAATTATAAAAAATTGCGATAAAATATTGACAGTTTTGTTAAAAACGACGACGTTTCGACATTGGCTAAACGTCATTATCAAGTCAACGTTATTTGAGAATTACAATCTATAAATACTAAAAGAACAATAGCTGACAAGGGGGTATAGTAAAAGAAAGGAACAATGAAAATTGAACAAAAAGCTTACCAAGTATGAAATCCTTCTGGCACTTTCTTAAGACTTCAAATTGGTTTTCTTCCAAAAGATTTTTGCTAGTGTGAGCTTCCAAAAAATGTCGGCCAATTGCCGAATTTGTGTTCAGCAATGCGTTGGTCAAGGTGTCGGGCTGTATACCCAGCATAATCTGCATCACACAGATCACATTAAATATATTAAGCAACACATTGCTGATTCACAACTGACAGCTGGAGTTCTTTGGGTTTAACACCTTGCCCCAATTTTTTGGCCCATGGAAACCGGTTGTACTGAAAAACCAATCTTATGAGTAAAGTAAAGTAAAGTCACTGCTTACGAGCCAGAAGGCCCATCAGGCCGGCGCTTATCTCCGGTTTCAGTAGCATTAAGCGACTAGGAGTATTTATACTCCCCCCTGGATGGGATGCTAGTCCATCGCAGGGTTACCCCCAGCATTACGCCGGTACCCAATTATACACCTGGGTGAAGAGAGGCACCCTGAGAGTAAAATGTCTTGCCCAAGAACACAACACAATGTCCCCGGCCAGGCCCCGAACCCGGACCACTCGATCCGGAGTCGAGCACACTAACCATGAGACCACCGCGCCTCCCACAATCTTATGAGTAAGATCGGATAATTGTTTCCGGACGGCATTGTAACTTTTAAATTGACATAATGTAAACAGCCGTATATGAACATTTTAAGGAATATGCGCTATACGAATCTAATTGTATTGTATTGTATTGGTGTTTCTTACCGCCCTGGTTTCTGAGGCATTATGCAAAACAAAGTAGTTGAATTGATAGTAGAAAATGAAGCCATCAATTGTGAATCAGCAATGTGTTGTTTACTATTTTAAATGTGATATGTCTTGGGTGATGCAGATCATGTTGGGTATACAGGCCGACACCTTCACCAATGCATCGCTGAACACGCTCACGGTCGGAAAATCTTTTGAAAGAAAACCAATTTAACGTTTTTAAGAAAGTGCCAGGGCAAATTTGATTCCTTACTCAACGAAATGTTCTTCATTAATTAAGAGTCTCAAGCCTAATTTGAATATCCAGGCGGACTCCATACGTGCCAGACTTTTTGTTTAAATTTCGTTGTTCCTTTCTTTTAATATACCTCCTTATCAGCTATTGTTATTTTAGTATTTATAGATTTTAACGTCAAACCTTTGCGTTTTTTACAAAGATTTTAGTATTTTTTGCATGTTTAAATATATCTCTTTTATGTTACATCATTTGTTCACTTGTCAGCTGCGTCTGAAAAGGCACTTGCTTTGCCCGATGGAGTTGTAAATGCCATGCATGTTCCGTCAAGTGATCCTAAGGGTGTCGTGTCTCAGTTTCAAGAGAGTCTTCATTTGACGCCTACATCACTGGCTAATCCGCAGAACGAGGACAAACGTTGGATTCGTTGTCTCGCTAATACTGCGAAATCCGAAAACCGAAAGGATGTAGTCGAATACTTGAGGACTATTGTCCCTTGTGGCACTACTGGTAAGAAAGGAGATATAAATATATACTGATCAAATTAAATGTGTTACATACATAAGATCAATAATTGTTTATTCGTTTATTTGCTTTTTTGTGCATTCATTCTTTAACTTAAGAGACAATGAATTACTGAATGAATGAGAGAGAGAGAGAGAGAGAGAGAGAGAGAGAGAGAGAGAGAGAGAGAGAGAGAGAGAGCGCTGATGAGGGATGGATGAATTAGGGAAGAAAGAGAAACTCTCAGTTAGGTAACATACAGGATGGTCTCATGCACAAAAACACGAAACATGAAATTATACATAAAGGAATAACCACCACCACCACACCGCAGATTGTCACTTACTCTTTTCCAACGTAGCAAATGTTCTGAGACGAGACCAACGGCTTGTCGTTGTAATCTAAAAACGATTTGTAGTTTTCTCAGGCAGTACACCCTACTTATTTATCACAGCAGGATCAACCAAGCAATTATTTGGGTTGATGTTTAGATGCCTCGCCCACAAGAGCCAAGAACCCAATTTTAGAACCCTATGTTAAAGCGCTAATATACATGTCCAGCTAAAGTGATCCATATTGCTTGTTTCTGTTGTCTTGTTTGTCCCATCAAGGACCTTTGCTAGATGAGGGACTTGATGTCCAATGCGTGCCTTTCAAGCAAAGAATGGAGTTAACGTTTTTTCTTACTGGTAAGTGTAACAGTAACTTTGTCCAGGCGATTTTGTGTCGACGCGCGAAAAAGAACGCCCTTTTTTCTTCCCACAAGGCCGTTTGTCCTTTTCCCTTGGTATATACTCATTCAAGGATATTCAGTATGCAAATTAATTCGTTATTTGCACTCTTCTAGTCAACGGGCGATGGAAGGAGCTTGCACAGAGATTAGGATTTTCTTACAACGCAATATGCTACCTTGACGAGAGAAGTGCTAATCCAAGCGATGTTCTTCTTAATATTGTGGCGAAGCATTCTCCCTTTCTTGTCGGTGAACTTTACGACATGTTAGTAGCAAGTGAACTTCCTGGGGCAGCTGACATGCTGTAAACAGTGTGCTGTATTATCGTGAGTCACAGGTTTGCTACGGTTTGTGAGACGCGATTTATTTTGTATCTTATGGTAGGAAAAACAGTGAATTCTGCATGAATC
>NC_090889.1:44532273-44537273 GCF_036669925.1 Montipora capricornis
TAGGTCTGTGACCTACCGTTTTTATTTCTTTGTTGGAGATCTCCCTAAATTCTTTAACTTCTTAGAGAGTATGACAAAAAGTTATCAAGTAGAATTTAAGATACATCGAAGAAGCGTTTTATAGTTTACAAAAAATTGTACTAGATAACTTTCCCCGATTTTTTTTTTATTTGAAGTGCCATCGTGAATGATACGTGCATGCAAAAAATCAAGATAGGTCACCGAGAAAAATTTCGACATAAAGACAATTTTTTCCAGGAGGTTTTATTTCCTGTTCGCGCAGTTTTACGCCGTGCTTTCACTTCCGGTGTGTTGCTCGCGCTGCTTTTGATAGAAATTTGATTCATTCAGCTGACAGGTGTTTCTAAGTTATGGCGTAAGTAGGCTACACTAAAAGGAAAGAAGTCGAAACAAGGATGTGAGATCCGGGGATCGAACTGGGGACCTCTTGCACCAAGGCGGCGCACTAATTACCGACTGTGCCATTCTTGCTCCTCATGCTTATTCGCCAAGCTAGCAATATATGTGCCCGCACGCAGCAATTCGGAGCCAATTTTCGTTTGGTGTTGATCAGTGTTCATGTTGAGTGTTTGTTTACATCTTCTGACATATCGAAATCAGCGAAAAAAATGCAGTAAATCTAAGAAAATCAACCTTCTGTCTCATCCTTTTACAGCCCTTACTGCATTGTCGCAGCTCACACGGAAAAAAAACCCTTGCTATGTCCAATCGCTTTCTTAAATACTCAGCTTGAAGATTTAACAACGTAAAATGCAACTGCATGCAATCTATTAAACTTGAAAGAAGCCCAAGAAGTAAAGACACAACTTGTCTAGAATCCGTCATTCATTTACAAAGACTGGGGATGACTGAACTCGAGAGATATTCGAAAACCTCCGTTTTCGTCCGTCCACACGTATACGGAAAGCCTCCGTTTTCGAAAGTCTCCACTCTGGAGACCATTTTCCAAAAACCTCCGTTTTCGGGGACAGAATACGCCGTTTACGTGTGGACGGAAGGAAAGAGCGGACAAAAGGCCCCCGTTTTCAAAAATATCCGGATACGTGTAGACGGGGCCTTATTCTGAGCAGCAATAAAAGCAAGGTGACACACGCTAACACATCACGCATGCGCACAACCATTTCACCCGGTCAGTTAGCAGCCATGGACAGCTGTTTCGGCCTTTTGGGCCTCATCAGCATGGCGTAGCTAACATACCAGGCGGGTGTGTTTAGCACCCCTTTAAGTGGCAGCTTCACATGCCAAACATGTGGTAAGCTGGGTTGGGAACAGCAAAACTGTTCTCCCACGGCAAGCGTGTGGGAAGGTGGATCACATTAAGAGATCGGTGTGTCACTTAAAGGGGTGCTAAACACACCCGCCTGGTATGTTAGCTACGCCATGCTGATGAGGCCCAAAAGGCCGAAACAGCTGTCCATGGCTGCTAACTGACCGGGTGAAATGGTTGTGCGCATGCGTGATGTGTCGGCCACACCGGGTTGGTGTTAGCGTGTGTCACCTTGCTTTTATTGCTGTTATTCTGAGGATCGTGTACAGTGGTATCAAATTCCTGGACCAGTTTCCAGCCTAATTTTGGTCCAAATCCCAATGCTCCTGCCACCCGCCACTATGCGCATGTCATTGCATTCACAACAAACCGCTGACCAGGTGGAGCCTGCTACTGATTAAACGTGACTACTGAGGTCCATTGATATTACAGGAAACCTCTACCTCTGAAATGATGATTATCGACAATTCCTAATTTTGGTAGCAGATGATTTGCGAAAAAGTAAAAGTTGCATTACTGGACAGGATTTGAACCCGGAGCACCCACTTTGAAGGAATTGTTTTTATCCACTTAACGGTGAAACCACTAAGGGTCAACTAGCTGACCATTTTACCAACTATTTGCTAACACTAATTAGTATACATAAAATCATTGCCGAATAGTGGTGTAGTGTAGTGCTTGATTTTAAAACAGTTAGCTTCCTCTTGAGTTTCGGTATCGGCATTTTCTCCTGTTTAAACTTGCTTCTTAGCGGGTAATAACACACGCGGCATTCCGAAGAAAACAAAATTGACATAAAAAAAACATGTTCTGGCAGTTAGCGATGTGATAGTCTAGTGGTTAAAGGAAAGTGTTATTAATCCAACAGTCCCTGGTTCGAGTCCCGCGAGCTCAGGGATTGGTGCTCGGATTTTAATATAGATAATCGATTTCCCATAATTCCTCTAATCCCTCCAAACGGCCTAAATTGATGATGGTAGTCAATTTTAGGAAAAGTAGGAATTGTTGATAATCATCATTACAGAGGTAGATCTAGAGGATGGGTTGGATATTAACCGCTAACTAACCGAGCGCGATGGCCGTACAGGGAAAAATATCGGCCCGAGTATGATTCAAGAAATCAAAATTGTTTCCAGCATAAACAACCAACCTACAGTTCAACATATTTTCTCTCTAGGTCAACAATAAAATTCGTCCAAATTCAACGGCTTATACAATAACCAACGCTTAAAACACGCCTTATCCAACAAGAAGAGTAAGTTAACATCAAAGATAAGGAATCACCTAAAAACCAACACGTCAACTTCAACGACAAAATACGTGGTTCAACAATTTGGCCGGGTAGAGTCGTACCTCTTGTTGAACATATATTTCATTGGCGGTATAGTGTCGTACTTCCTATTGTTTTAGAAAAGGAGAATTTCCGACCAGTCACAGTTCTTCCAGCAGTGTCTAAGATCTTTGAACATCTTATTCATCAACAATTGACAGTTCACTTAGAGAAGATTCTTCATAATTCTATGTTTGGATACAGAAAATATCATGGGTTCCCGACGGCACCTCCTAATCATAACATTATTGGCACAGTAGCCATTGATTTAAGTAAGGCATTTGACTGTCTACCACATGACTTAATTCTGGAAAAACTTAAATTCTATGGCTTAGGTGATCAAGCGCTATCTTTGATGCGAAGCTATCTCTTTTCTCGCCATCAAAGAGTGAAGCTCGGTATCGCCTTCTCCACGTGGGAAGGGCTGTTAAGAGGAGTCCGTCAAGGCTCTGTCTTGGGACCTACATTGCTTAATATTTTATAAATGATTCAGTGGCGTATGCAATAACACAATGCAGGATTATTAATTATGGGGATGATAGAAATATTCATTTTTCCAATAATAACGTACCTGTTGTTGAAGACAACCTAAATAGTGATCTTGAGAACGCAACTACATGGTTTATTCAAAATGGCATGAGACCAAAAACAGAAAAGTACCAGGCTATGGTCGTTGGCAGAGCAGAAGATAAGCTACTCCTTAAATCGGGTAATATTAATATCAGAACCGCAGAAAAGACTAACCTCTTGGGAGTTGTACTCGATAGTAAGCTTAAATTTGACGATCAAGTTCGAGTATTTGCCGCAAAGTGAGTGCTCAAATAAACGCGCTTAATAGACTGAAAAATATTTTTACCACTTAAAACCAAGAAATCGTTATATCGTTCGTTCATACTACCGAATTTTTTTTACTGCAACCAAGTTTGGCATCATTGCGGAAAAAGAAACACTGCAAAAATCGAAAAAGTCAATAAAAGGGCGTTGATAAACATGCATCTTATCAGCATCTCTTGGAAAGGATGAGACTTATACCCTCCATGGAATCTCGAAGACATGTTACTGACAATACATAACAGCATATCGAGCTAAGCACCACGGGCAACTAGGAATCTCATTAATTTACGCTCATTTAAGTATCTGGACTCAAGTCATGGAGATATTTTGCAGCCAAGAAATGGAATGAACTCTCAAATGACATTAGAATAAAAGCGAGTACCAAAGAAATAGTAAACAGAATTAGATCGTTGAATTTCGGGGATTGGTGGATTTGTAACGTTAATTTTAATAGTATTTTTTGATTGCGGCGGTAATATTGTAATAACAGTTTTAAATAGTTTTTTAATCAGTATTTAATTTGTAATTTTACTCGATGTGATATTAGCGTTGCTAGTTGTTAGGTTTTCATTAGTTATTAGGTATAATACCTGTAAACTAGCTCTCAAGCTAAGTGTATTTCCACGTTAAATAAAGTATGTATGTGCTAAGTCATGGTTATCTTTGTTCGTTCTATTGTTCTTTTGGCCAATCCTGAAGCCCGTTAAACGAGGTACGACACGCCCCCAATACACCTTATTCCAAAATGGCCTCCATTTAAATATTCTTTTGTTTTTATTCAAATTAGCCCTTGATGCTTCGATCTTAAGCTTAAAATTTAAAAGAATATTTTATCTTGAACGAGGAAACAAGGGCCAATTTGTATCCCCATAAATCAGCGGCCATTTTGGAATAAGGTGTATTTGGGGTCGAGCGACTGGCTAAGGTCGGTGAACGTTGGAACCGAAAAATCCCGGCAGGGCGGCCTGGAGGAGCCACTAGCCAAAGTACTGAATGCGGCTTGTTCTTCTGCATCGTCGTTACTCGAATAAGCGCCGCGGAGTTTATATCATTCTTCGTGCCTCAAGTGCGGTGCTTATTTAAAAATTGGATAGAAATATTTCCTTTTATTTTAACGGTTCGCTTTTCTATCTGTACAAAGATCAAAAGAAACGTCTTTTGATTGGGACAGCGGCGCTCATTTGGGGGTGGCGCTTTTTTGCTTTTTTATCCCAAATGCGGCGGTTATTCGAAGGCGGCGCTTCTTCAAGTATACGGTATTTGTAACAGCTAGTCTTAGGTTTTGAGCAATTGAAAGCGTCAAACTTTACTACAAAAGTTTCCTTAACTTTTCGAAACCCTTCCGTAAGGTAAACATACCATAATACCAACCCGGTGAGACACGCTTGCGCCCAATCAATTGCCACAACAGGTCACTTACTAACCCTTTAAGTGGCAGCTCAATCTACAGGGAATGTGGTTGCCAATTGACTGGGTGAAACGATTGTGCGCATGCGTGATGTATTGGCTACACAACTTGGTGTTACGGTGAGTCACCTTGCTTTTTCT
>NC_090889.1:44547273-44562273 GCF_036669925.1 Montipora capricornis
AGTTAGCCGATTTGGTCAATAAAAAGGAAACTCCTGCAAATGGCAGAACTGCTTGGCTTTGAGAGAATGCAGGCTGAAGACTACATCCAACTTAGCTATGCATTTAAAGGAAAAATAACAGCAAAAATGGAACAAATAGTGTTGTTTTACCTCCCAAATCAAATACGTTATCCGACTGGAGGAGAACGTATCACGAAGCAGGGGGTCAAGAACGAACAAAACTCACCAACTTTCTAAGGAAAAAAACAGCTTCAGTGAACTTTCCACTCGCACGTGATCCGGTTGTGCAACTTGAGGGCGCGGCAAATTTATGCGATGATGCAGGAGCCCATGACTAGGAACGAGCAACTCCCATATATAGTAAACTTATGTCACAGCATTTTTACAGACCGATCTATTTTAGACTACCTTTTTCCGCAAAGTTAGTTTCTTGTGATTGGCCATCTGGCTTCCTATGGAGTCTCAGTCGCGGAAAATTCAATCTTAAAATTAATCGGTCTGTGAAAACGCCGTGACAGGAATATAGGGCTGTTGTTCGCTCCTAGTCATTGGCTCCTGGGTAAGGTCATAAGGCGTCGCCCGTGGATAATTTGTTGTAATTTTGAGTTGAGAGGTACAAGAAAAGACTCAATAATGATGACTTAAAATTATGATGATGATGATGATAATAACGTGTATTGTCCTGTTTAATCTAAAGGCAACTCATGGTTATCCCCAGTCTCATTGTCCAGATTTAGTTGAACCTCTGATAAATTAACTAAATCATTGACCGATGCTTGTTGTTCTGACTCAGTCTCCTCGTGTCCTTCAAATGTTTCTTCCTCATCTTCCGTTTCCCATTCTTCATCACCTTGTCCCTGGGCGGCCTGTGTTAGTTGAACAGCTGCTACAGGAATCCCTTCTTCACCCTCTCTGCTTGTGTTGTATGAACCACATTCTGCGCACTTCAGGCCGACGACATGAAATCTTACCTTGCTTTCCTAAATATTCAAACAATTCTTAGTTTAATTACGAACACCAAAGCAATTTAATTTTGTGGGCATTTGTTATCAAAAACAGTAGTGTAGGGCATATAAATAAAGATAAATTCCAAGAGGACCAGTTTTAAGAAATGGACAAGTGATCCTTGCACTTAACTGGACAATTAAGAGCGGTTTTCAGTTGAGTGAATTTGGTTTTGCATTACTTCACTCAGTGATTGGTTCAAAGTTCTCGTGCCACTTTTTCAACCAATCAGAAGAGAACCAAAACCAATCGCGGATCGCGAGTGCACATTTTCCTGCAGTTTGTGTTGGCTACGTGTAATTACTTCGAGTTTTGATTGCTTTACTGGATTGTCTCCGTCCTTTTTGATTCGCCAAAGTAATTACATGTAGTTTGGTTTTGGTTTTACGACGTCACACTCCATTGAAACTCACTCTAAGCAATTTTCTCTTACAGACACCTGAAAAATTTTGCTGACTATGTCCTGTGCTCATTTTTTGCCAAAGTTGCTAGCAAATTTTTGCAAACGCTTTCAGTCCTGGACATAAGTGAAAAATTCTGGTGGCCTCAACGGGATTCGAACCCATGACCTCTCCGATTTGTAACAATAGCTGCCGTTCCACCATGTGAATCAAGTGAAAAGTGCCCTAACAGAGTGACAGTTGCTTCCTCGCACATAAGGGTCAGACTACCGAATTGCGGGGAAAAATGCGCTGAACGTTGAATTTTGCGTTCGCGGTAGGAGTTGAACGCATGTGTGTAAACAAGATGACATATTTGTATTTCCACGCAATAGCTACGATCTTTTGCCCTTACAACTGCATTTAAAAAAAAAAAAACAAACGTCTCTCACATATTTCACGGTTATTTATTCACGTCGTAGGATGTAGAACAAATTCACCGCTGACCAGCTCTTATGGCCGCCGCAAACGAGGAAATAATGTTGCGGAAGCAAGTGTTTCCCCGTTTGCGGCCCCAGGAAACATTTGTTGCGGAAGGAAAATTTGCTTGCCGGTAAGAAAAAAAGTTTCTCATTTTTTCAGAAACATTTTGCTTCCTCAGCAAATGTTTCCTCGTTTGTGCGCCGAGGAAACAATCGGTTGACTAGATGCGGTATCTTTTCTTTCCATGGCCGCCATGTATGTTGACTGCAATCAGTCGAGAGGTCTGGGGCCGAGGACGCAGAATGTCTCTTGGTTTTGCGTGGTCAAGAAGCGACACATGCCCTGGGTTTGAGTGCCGTTCAGGCATGGATTTTTTTTTCATGCTTCTAGTGATCTTTCAGGTATAAAATGATAGTCTACTGTAACCTGGAAATGGTCCCAAGGGTATCCACTTTAGAAAAAAAAGGAACTGTGATGCAGAAACAGTGTTGTTGTCGAATAAGTTAAACACATAAATATGGTTTTATGAACTGAATTCTTAAATTATGTTGATCACAGTTGGGAGATCGAATCCTGCTGGGGTTTGGAGTATTAGGCTTTCTTGAACGACATTAGGAGATTGTGCAGTGGTTTTTAAGGCCAACTGAAAAGAGTGACACCATTAATGGGAATATGGTATACGTACATGTAACATGAAAGACAACTCAAAGAATGGGTTAGTAGCAGGACCAGCGTTTTGTGATTATTGGAATTCAGCGAGGGAAAGTCCCTTTCTGCTTCATGAAGTTACAGTAAACATGTGCTGTCTTCTACATAGAGTTTCAGAGTCTGGGTTTAATGTGGAAAAATGCATGACGCTTTTAGCAACCACAATGTGTTACTTTTGATGTGGATTTTGCTAGCTAGGCCCTGTTTGTGTCTTAAAATGTTGAAGTCTTTTCATAATCTAAATGTTCCTTCTGTTCAGTAAAAGAGGTGAACGCTGTTGACATAATTAGCTGGCAATCAAAATTGGTAACAAAAAGTTTGATTGATGGACAGCAAAATTATCCTTACAACTTACCTTATTACAATCACGGCAGAGAATCTATAACAAGAAAGTAGTATCGAGTATCATGACTAAGAAGACCTCTTCCCAATGCACACAGGTCAGTACTCTTGTATACAGTATGTACATCGTCTAAAGTTGGGCAGTTAAGTATTTGATTCAAGTATAAAAAAAGTTCTAAGACATGCATGCATGGTGGGAAATGTTCAAACCAAGAAGGTGCATGGAAAGGTGGGAAAAAAATATGGACATGAAAAGAGCACGATGCAGAGGTGCAATGATGAGAATAGTGATAGAAGATTGCGATAATTGTTTTAGTATATACTCAAGAAGTGATCTCAGCAACATTTGCACAAGAAAACAATCCAAAGTCGATTTAATTAACATCTCAATCCATGCGTGGAAAAGGTCCAAGCGGCACAAAGCATGCACAAAGTGTTTACAGAAGCTTCAAACAAGGCAAATATAAATAACCTTCGTTAAAACGTCACAAACGGCAAATTGGTCATTTAACACCGTCTAAATCAGCAATCTAAATCGACAGTCAGCTTGTTAAAATATTTGCACTGTTCGATCAAAGTTTTACAGGTTTATTTTAAATAGAAATTGAAAGTGCAGTTGGTAAAGGATCCACATGAAATGGCGGTTATAATTGAGGTGAGCATCAGTTTGTTGTAAAATGAACTGTCTTGTTTCCTTGCAGCTACGTAGAACTACCGGTAATCTTTCTTAAACATTTTTTTAATTCCTCTATTTCAGTAACAAATTCGTTTTGCTGGGCAACCAGTCTTACAAAATAGAATTACTCCGAGTGAAACAAATTGTTGGCGTGAAGATAGTTTACTTTTCAGCAATAATCAGTGGAAAAACGAAGTCAAGCACTGGTTGGCAACAGTATGAACTCTTCTCTCACCTTTGAAAACTTTCAGGCCAAATTTTGTGACCGTCTTGTAGTCTGTAGCACAGCATCATCTTGTATTCTCAATATTTCCGATTCAGAAATGCTGGGGAGTTTACGCCGGCCGTTTTGCTTTGTTTGGATCACGCATTATTCACTCCGCAGGGAGTGAATAATGCTCAATAACTCCGAGATAGCGAACCAATCAGATTGCTTGAAACACCAAGATTACTGAGTGAGTATATACTAACTATTAATGTTCTTGGATGAATGAACTATCTCTTGATATCATGTTGCTTACACTGTAAGCCATCCCCTCATGCCCTCCCCGTAAAAATGGAAAAAAGCTCAAGACAGTGTTTTACCTTGACATAAAAGTTATTATACTCTTCCGGCATCGGGGTTCGAGATATCTCGTTATCCAACATTCACCAGGCACGACGCATATCAACCATTGATCTGTTACATATCGGGCAAGCATATCCCCTGGCAATCCGAGAATAACGTCAATTAATTCAATATGACATTCACTGTTGCTACCCTCTTGAACGATTATTATCTTCCAGTTTGGAAGCTTAAAAGGCAGCTGTTGCTTTCATTAACCTTATGTTTCTGTGTTAACTTATTGTCTTCATGTATCTATTTGGGACTTTAACATCTACAACGGAAACGTCGACGAAAACGCCCGGGGGGGGGGGGGGGGATTAATCCCAGAAAAATTGGGTCGGGGTGTGTGGCCCGCTTCCTAAAAGCCTTACCCTATTTAAGACCAAAATCTGCGATTTTCCGTACCCTATTTCAGACCTGACCAAAAACTTGATACCCTCTTTCACACCTATTTTCAAATCTATTCCAGCTGTTACACGGTTGGCCCCTTAATACTTTGAGAAGGGCTTTGTTGATGGTCTTATACTCTTCCGGCAGCGGGGTGCGAGATATATAGTTGTCCAACATTCGCCAGGCACGACGCATATCAACCATTGAGCTGTTACATTTCAGACAAGCATATCCCCTGGCAATCAGAGAATAATGGTTTTCTCGTGCTGAAAGTATCTCTCACTCGTTCGCTTCGCGCACTCGTGAGAGATACTTTCAGCACTCGACTATAAAATTCACACGGCCATGTAATATCCCCTATTTATACGCTCACGTAGTCGTTAAAACCTCAAATTTGGTAATTTAACGTTGTTGATATGCAGAGCACAGCAAGAAAATGTGAACCGCTCGTGCAGCACGATTCTTTTTCCTCTTTTAACCAATGATATTATTGGATTGAAGCGTCGTCGTAGCTTTAGCCGTCGTCTTTTCTTAAACTCCCTATTATCGTACACCTTGTCATGTCATCTTTCTATTTTTCTACTTTGAATTTCTTTTTAATTGGTCAAAGTTCTAGGCAGTTTAAAACAACTTACCCAGATTCCAGTAAATTTGAAAAACAGGTACTGCAAAGGAAATGCATGAATACACAGCTAGAGCAGTACTATTATGCAACTCATCCATGTAATTGCTAATATTTTAGAGGTTGCGAAATACTCCGGTGATCTTCAACAATTGCAGGGGTAGCTGACTTGGTGTGAGGCAATAGACAAATCGAACTCCACTGATTGGCAATACGTACACCACATTTAATTAAAGTTAAAAAATCTCAGGTCCTTGAGTTACAAAAAAACGACAACTTGTAGAATCAACGATAATCTTACGATGTAGCAGCAGCAGGAGCAGTAGCAGTAGCAGTAACAGTAGCAGTAGCAGTAGCAGTAGCAGTAGCAGTAGCAGCAGCAGAAGCAGCAGCAGCAGTAGTAGTAGTAGTAGTAGTAGTAGTAGTAGTAGTAGTAGTAGTAGTAGTAGTAGTAGTAGTAGTAGTAGTAGTAGTAGTGGTAGTAGTAGAAGTAGTAGTAGGAAGTAGTAGTAGTAGATTTGTAGCGACGAGTAGTGGTGATGGTAGTGGCAGATGAAGATGTAGCAGATGGATGTGGATGAAGAAGTAGCAGATTTTACGATCGCTGAACAATAATAGCTGAACATACCATAAGAGTGCATAGTTTTATAATAATGCGTACGTGAATAAAACTAAGGCGTTGTCCAAAAACGTGCGCTCTACAGTTTTCTAAACTCCCTCGCGGAAAATGTAGTAGCTATCGATAAGCATGAAACTGCAAATTCCTAAGGAAATTGTAATATCGAAGCACGTTTAACCTTTAACATACGATTGATACTCACTAGAAAATTCGTGAGAAAAATAGGAAAGGGAAAGTAGGCGTTTCAAAACTAACAACCTAAATGGTAAATCACAGAATGTCTCATGCCAATGTCTTGTTTAGAGCTGCATGCCATGAGGCCATGAGATATATGAGTGTATTCTAATAATATCATGTACCTTTTTGACAAGACGATATTACACCTACAGTAATACATGTTCATAATCTATTGCACAGCATTATGAAATAACTAATACCACAAAAAATTATTTCAGTACGTAACCTTCACATCAAACTGTAATTTTCAAGTTTAAACTTTACAACTGCTGTAACAACCTCACAAAAAAGTGTCAGGTTAAAAACGTTGTAGAGCTTTTTCACATGACGGCGGCCATGTTGGTGTTCCAAAACAAAGAAATGGAAGCCATGATGGTGTACCAAACTAATCCTCCGGGAATTGAACAATATTCTACGCAAATACTTTCTTTCGTTTTAGTAATCCAATATGGCTGCTGGTCACATGAGTGAAAACGTTCCGTACTGTACACTGTAGGTACTGTATGGGCAAGAACCAAGGACAAGCTTAACACAGCCCACTATATAGCCAAGAATGGTGTCCATCCGATTTCAGTGCTTTTACACAATCTGCAGATTGCAGTCATAGACTATAATTTCATGTATCCATCAATTAAAGTTACAAAAAAAAAATTTGCAGTACCTGTGCAGCAAGTGACCACAAGGAGGTACGTGTGATGGTATCCTGGATGTGTGAATGTCCTGAGACAAAATACTACAGTAAACATCACCCACAGTCCTGTTCTATATCGTTATGTAGCAATGGGCAGACTGGTCTTGTACTTTGTATAATTAACAACATTCCAATTTGCTTTATTATGATTATTATTTATTGATTAAAGTTCTGCAGACCACAAAAGATTGTACTATTGATTCCCACAGAGCGAGCATTTACCAGGTTCACTCCATTAGTCTGTACACTGTAGATAATAGGGAGCTTAAGCACACGCTTTTTTGAGACGCGAAAGGCAACCGGAAGAGAAAATTTCGCGTGCCAGGACAGTGGTGTCTCCGCGATTTTTATATTAATAATCTCTAATGGAGAAAAGATACTTAGCAATGTAAATGTGGTTGTGCGAAAACAGGTTAAAAGGGAAAACAGCTCACTTCCGGTTGCCGTCCGCGTCTCAAAAACGCGCCTGCTTAAGCTCCCTAATAGCGGGGCTCAGGTGCACAAACCGCGCCAGCGGAGCACAATCTGTAAGATTTTTTGGGAAATCTATCGATGCGAGAAATTTTGGTTTTGATGTCACCGTACTCCCATCCGTCCGCCCGTACAGACTATCACGGTTGAGGTGGGATGCAAGACAGCCTCTGGCGACGGCAGTGTTCGGGCAGTTTTCGTTGTAATAATAGAGAATAGGGAGCTTAAGCACGCCCGTTTTTGAGACGCGGACGGCAACCAGAAGTCAGCTGTTTTCCCTTTTAACTTGTCTTCACACAACCACATTTAAATTGCCAAGTATCTTTTCTCCATTAGAGACAATTCGTATAAAAATCTGGGAGACACCACTGTCCTTGCTGGAGAAATGTCCTCTTCCGGTTGCCGTCCGCTTCACAGAAACACGCGTGCTTGAGCTCCCTAATATTACACGGCGGCGCGAAGATATGAATTTTACTTTGAGTCGTAAAAACAACATTTTACGAATGAGCGCTGAGGGTCAGTAAAATATAGCTTTTAACACGAGGAAATAAAATTCATATCTTCAAGCCACTGTGTAATTTTCTTTTTAATATACAGACAGGAGTGTTTTACTCATCACACAGAAAACAAAACAACTCCAAATAAAGACTAATCCCAAGTGACCAAAAACACAATGCTTTTGGGTACCTGCAGAAAGATCCCTATTCTCGATTTTACTTCAAACTGCTTTGCAATGCAAAATTCCTTTAAAAACAGCAATGCAAAGCAGTTTGTGACGTAAAATCGAAAATAGACCCATGCCTCTCACATCACGCGGAGATGGGTCCAAATTACTGCTAGTTTTGATAACTTTGCGCGTCTTGCATGGCAGATAAAAAGCGAAATTTTGAAGAAAAATCGTCAAACACGTTTGCTTTCGGTGGGGAGATCAACATTGATGAACGGAGCACTTCACCGGCTGCACACGTTTTTATTAGCTCCCGTTATTTTGAGAGATTCTGAGAAATTCTGTATACTGTTGTATTCATTTTGATGAATTTAGTCTTGTACCGGTGGCTCAGTTGGTTGAGCACCGGGCTGTCACGCGGGAGGTCGTGAGTTTAACTCCGACCGGACCAACACGAAGGGTGTTTAAATAACTGAGGAGAAAGTATTGCCTTTGTAATTATATCTGCGAATGGTTAGACTTTCAAGTCTTCTCGGATAAGGACTATAAGCCGGAGGTCCCGTCTCATAACCCTTGGGCATAAATTCTGTGGGACGTTAAAGAACCCACACAATATTCGAGAAGAGTAGGGCATGGAGTTCCCGGTGTTGTGGTCTGATCTATGGATATAGGGACGAAAGTTCTGTTCCTCTCCCCTGCCACTCCATGAATTGTGGCAAATAAATTAAAAACTATTTATAGCGACGAATTAGGCCCGTTTCAAACGTGGAACTTTACATGTGCCGAATCTAATGCAAATGAGAAAAATCTATTGTTTTCGTTCATTTGAATTAGATTCGGCACATGTAAAGTTCGACGTTTGAAACGGGCCCGAGTTCAGTCTTCTGAGTCTTGGTTAAGTCAAGATCGGCTCTTGTTTCAGTTCTACAACGATCACACGATCACCATGGCAGCCACTCAACACGCAACTTTGGCGGACATTATCACAACTTAGGATATTGAGATTTATGCCTACACGGTTGCAGAGGGGGAGCAAAGACGCGCATGACTTCTTCTATTTGCAACCTTTCCTCAAACAAATCGTCAATTTTTTACTGGTATAACTTCTGGCGGATTTTGTCACCATGGAATTCATTAAATATTCAAGTTGACACCTGTATGAGTGGCAATACCAGTGACATTCCTGGTCCCCAGTCGACCATGCCTGTTAATTGCTTGTGTGTCCTCTCAACACCTTCATGCTCAGTGACTTTATTCTCCCCTTCCGCAATCGTCGGTTTTCGGGATTAGAGCATTTCCCGTTACTTTTACGGGTGTCGTGGATAAATTGATCACTTCCGCGGGTTCTATGGGCGCCGTGGGTAAACCGATCATTTCTCGTAACAAAACTACTGATTTTCTTCCTCGTCAAAATCACCAAAACCTCATTCCTCTAAAGCGAAGGCAAAGTCAACAATTTCCTTTGTTTAAGAAGTCCGTCATCTTCCGAAACGTCAACGCCCGAACTCATTTTCTGACCTTTTTGGAACCTTTAGTCTGATTCAGCATGTTAACGTTGCAACTCGCGTCTCTGGTCACTGGCTTGACCTCATTATGACTCGGTCTGTTAATGATCTTATGATTGTCTCACCCCGCCCCTCATTGTTTCTTTCTGACCATTGTTTTGTCGAGTGCTCGCTCGTCATTCCATCTGTTGTGGAGTTTAGGAGAGAGATAACATTTCGTAAGTATAAGGAGATTGACATTACAGGGTTTCAGGAAGACACTACTGAATCCGAGCAGGCTAGACTTAAAGACAGTGTATTGTCGTCGTAACGCAAGGCCAATTTGTACCGGTCTTCAAACATCGTTTAAAACAAGTAAACATTAAGTTTATTCACAACAACGAGTTTGACTGAAAATAGAACAAAATAAACAATTATTTACAACTTTAAAGGCAGAAAGAACTAATCACGAAAAACTCAGACTTACAGCTTTTTCCCGAAATAACTGATAGGCCTCTGGACGACGATGATCGCTAGGGAATTTACAATAATAGCAACAACCACTTGCTCTAATAACGCAAAAGGAAAACCTTCGTTTCACTGTTGCCACCGAATTTAAACTAATAGTCTTTTTAGCATAACAGCCTGACGCGCGAAAATATCAAATGTCCCAGTGGGCCTCTTAGAGCAGAATTAGCAAGAGAATTACAAGTGAGCTCGCCGAGGGTCACGATCTCATGTTGAGCTCCATTCTCGACGCGCATGCCCCTCTCCGATGCAAGAAAAATCGTAACTCGCCCTAGAGTACCCTGGTTTAATGACGAGCTTAGAAGCTTGAAGTCCAAGCGGTGCAAGCTAGAAAAAGAATGAGGAAAAGCAACCTTGATTCTGATATCAGGGCTTATCTGCAGCTTGCGATCATTATTGCTTTTGCTTGCAGGAAGCGAAAAGGAAACATTACGGCGATCTTATCGATGAATGTGCTGGAGACTCTAAGAAGCTCTTTGGTATAGTGAAATCTCTATGCAATGAGCGCACTGATGCTCTTCCGCCGCATGGCAACCCACGCCAACTAGCTGATGAATTTGGAGAGTTTTCTATCATAAAATTGCTGTCACCAGAGAAGATATTGCAAACTTTTCCATTCCTTGGCCCACTGTCTCTATTCCAACACCTCAAACGAAGCTAACGCATTTCTCGCCTTTCTCTGAAACAGAAACATGTGACATGTTCTCTTCATCTTCCAACGCTAGTTTTCAGTTGAACCCAATACCCACGTGGTTGCTGAAGAAATGTGTAGATACTCTTGCACCTATCATCACCAGGATGATTAACTCGTCTCTGGTCAGCGGTTGTGTTCCGGACAATTGGAAGGTCCCACTTATCGTACCATTAATTAAAAATTTGGCCTCAAACTCGTACATGGAAATTTTCGCCCGGTTAGCAACCTTTCCTTTATTTCTAAAATTGACGAGAAGGCTGGTATACCACAGGTTCTCGACCACTGCTCTAAACATGCTCCTCTGCCCAGTAAACAGTCACCTTACTGAAAACATCATTCCACTAAGACTGCTTTATTTAAAGTACAGAACGACATTCTTCCTTCTCAGTATGGACAGGCAGGAAGTCACTTTGCTTGTCTTGTTATACCTCATTGCCGCGTTCGACACTGTAGACCACTTAATCTTGGCTAATCTACTCGAAAGCGACTTTCGCATTAGCAGCTGCCCTCTCTCTTTGATTGAATCGTTCGTGCACGGGAGGAAGCAACGCGTAACCAACGAACAGGAACAACCACGAGACTTCTCTTTCCTTAGTGAAGTCAGCTCCACAAGGAAGCTGCAAAGGGCATTTATTATTCATAATGTACACTTCTAGGCTGTTTCACGTGGTAGAAATGCACCTGTTGTCGGTGAAAGTCTTCGCAGACGACACTCAGCTCTACCTTTTGTTTCGGCCTACGTCTCCAGTCTCTCAAGCAAAATCCATTCGAGTTATGCAGGAGTGCATTGTTGATGTCCGTGCTTGGATGTGTCATAACATGCTGAAGCTTAACAAAAGCAAAACGGAATTTCTGATCATCGGTTCACGTCAGCAACTCGCCAAAATAAATGTTAACTCTGTTCAAGTTGGCACTTCCGAGATTGTGTCAGCCTCGTCTGTTCGCAATCTCGGGGCGTGGTTTGATAAGAATATGCCAATGAATGCGCACGTTGGGAAGGTCTGTAGTAAGGCCTTCTTAGGACTTTGCAAGATCAGGGAAATAAGGAAATTTCTATTAGATGATGCCACCAAAACACTGGTTCATGCATTCGTCACGTCTTACGTCGACTATTGCACCCCCCCCCCCCCTGCTTTACGGAGTGTCACACTACCAACTTAACCGTTTACAGAGTGTCCTTAATGCCGCAGCGTGCGTCATCTGCCATCTCTCACGGTATTCTCATGTTCCAACTCCACTGGCTTCCTGTTGCCTCGTGGATCAGATTTAAGATCGAGCCGTTGGTTTACAAAGCGCTTAAAGGCTGCTGATTTGCACTAGTGCAGTAAAAATCCAGTTTATACTTCAAGTAAATAACTTTTTGTGTAGCTGTACTGTTTGGGCACCGAAATGAAGTCGCAAAGGACCTGGCGACGAATTAGACTTTTTATATTAAAAAAACGTAGCGTATTTAAATACTCGCCTTGCATGCAATCAACCGATCGACACACCCACAATGTAAACATTCGTGATATGATGTATGGATTGCCCAACAGAACTGTAAGTAGAATTTCGCTGCGAATATTTCAGCCTTTTAAGTGTAATTTCATATTTAAAACGCAAACCTTTTAGTTGCTTTGCAGTTTGACTGTTGCCGATGACGTTTCCCGTTGGCAACCAGTGCAGAAATAAAGCGGTTATCTATACATCGACTGTACCCTTCAAATTTAAGTAACGCTTCGCTATGTAAGCGCGAATCAGCTGCTCTCCATCTTACATAACTGAGCTACTACACATAAAGTCTCTGGGTCACCACGCATTGCATAGCGACAATCAACACCTCTTCTTGGTCCCACGAATTAAATGTAAACCATTTGGCGACCATGCCTTTGCCGTCGGCGGGACCAAGGGTCTGGAATAGTCTGCCACTAGCAATTCGTAATTCAGCAAACGTAAATACATTCAAAGCGAATTTGAAAGCTTTTTTATTTAGGCAGGCATACGAACATTTTTAATAGTTGAATTTTTAGGTCTAGTCTATGTAAAAAAGAAAGGTTATTCCACTTTTATATAAATTACATGATATATATAAAAGCGCATTAGAATATTGTTATAACTTATAGCGCTATATAAGTTCATTAAGTTAAGGTAAGTTATCGTAGACTAAATTAAAATATTTGAGTTTACCTCGTAGCATATTGGACAATCTGAACGTGAACTCTTTTCAACACACTGGAGAGTTAACAAAAAAACCGATAAGTAATTATATTGGACAAACTTTATCTGAGCTTTAAGCGGGGAATGATTGTTCTTGCCTAAGTTTCATTTGAAATTCCTTAAGGAGGCTCAAAAGGGGACATTACTAAACAACGAAACAGCGAAACGAAGCACCAAAACACCATGTATGACGCCACCATACATTGAATACTAACCGGCAAAGGTTGGATTTGACAGTAGAGACATATTTCAAAAAAACTGATTTTTCTTTAAAACTGGCCTAAGAATTTTGTAGAATTTTAAATATTTTAGAGATTATTTCTAACATTATCAGGCAACGCTGTATGGGAAGATTTTACTGTCCACTTTTTTTTTTTTAAAGGAAATATATGCTGATTTTGATGCTCAAAGAAATGCCTTATATCACTGCCACGGTAATGGTATCAAACTTTGACATGAGAAAACTATGATGGGTACACTCTGGCCAAATTTCGTCTTGATAAGATTACCCCAACTATATCTAAAAGCAGAATATAAGTATTTTTTTTTGTGTCAAAAAAGGAGAAAGTATTTTTTTGAGTAAGGCCTCCTTAAAAGCTTGTTGGAGGTCTTCCAGTGAAAGTCTATAAAATATTACCCTTGCATTATGATTCCAATTCCTGACCTTCAAACCTGGTAACTGTTTAATAGCGTAACAAAGAGAGCAGAGAAGTCCTGGCATGGCTTGGCCATGGAAAGCTGGAGAAACATTGTGAGGTCACCAATTACGTCTTGTCCACTGGACCCCATACCGTCATCTGTTCTTGTCCAAATTAGAGAGCTTAAGGACGGTGCCTACTAATTCATAGGTATTTTTGCCCCAGTTTATGATTATGCAGAAAATGTAGATCTTGACAAGTGTGATTGAAATCCCAAAAGAAAATTGGGAGGTAACCACGCATTTTTTTCCAAGATAATTAATGAATAATATTTGTAAAGAGCTTTAACATGCAAAGCAATGTATTGCGTTCTTTCTCAAATTGAAGCTTAATTATCCCTCAAAAATGCATGGTTACCTCCAATTTTATTTTTGGATACTAAGACTACTTACTAAGATCTACGTTATCCGGATTATTTTAAATCGCGCAAAAATATCCCTATATTAGTAAGCATCATCGATCGGAAACTCGAGTATCTCGAGATGCGCAGAAAGGTTGCGCAATAACAATAGTAGGCACCGTCCTTAAGCACGCGACGTTTTTGTGTACACGGACGGCGACCGCAAGTGTTTTTACAAAGAAATTGACGTCACACGTCACAGACGTCAAGTCACAAACCTCAAAGCTGCCTATTCGGCGTTTGTGGTGAAAAACAAAAATGTGAAAAAGTAAGTTCATTTTAGGTGCAATAATTCTGTTTTTGCGGTTGATTTTTGTTTTTTTTACTGCTAACGCTGGACAATCTACTTTCTAATTCCTATTATTTATGAAGGAAACTCTTCTTTGTCAGTTCTACTGGCTGATGAATAACAGAGCTTAAAATGCCGAAGCTCAGTCTTGCCAAAAAGCCTAGAGTAAGTCTTTTTTGAAAATTATTTGTTTTCCTTGATTTAGCTTTTTGTATGTGCTTGTGTTTTTTTCTCTGTGGTCTTAAATTTTAATGAGCTGGCAATGCTAAGACAACGTTTCCAGAAAGATCATGTTAAATTTTGAAATGACCGTCAAATTTTATTATTATTATTATTTTTGCAACGCTTCATTTTAATTTGTTATTGCTTTCCTTTACAGAAATGCACCAAATGGATTGGACAACTAACAGCTAACACCGGCAGATCTGAACTTTGCTTTACATTCAGATTCATATCAGGATTATCGATCTTAACTGGATTGAGAATTTCAAGCTTGTTCTCTTCCATTAAAACAAGTTTATCCTCTGAAATCAATCTTTGATTGTAGCTCTGAAAAAGCATATCTCTTGTCTTTCTTAAAGAAGTCATGATTCAGTATTGAGAAAGAAGACAACTAATCAAAACTGCTCTACAATTAACTAGCGATGCCGTAAAATCACTGACACCACATGATTAATGCAAACAAGTCAAGTCACAGACGCCGGTCTCGACCCAGTTTCACCTCGGTTACTTGGTGTTCGTGTTGACAAAAACGTCTCGTCTTTCTGCAAATTTTACTATTGAAAGTTGATGAGTTAGTGATGTCAGAAATGT
>NC_090889.1:44569773-44572273 GCF_036669925.1 Montipora capricornis
TAAACAGCCTTTGGATAAAACTCAAAGCTCAAAATTTTGCCTGTTAGGTGTTAAGCGAACACGCTTTTAAAATCATAAGAAAAAAGGAAATGATTTTTTGATCATAGTACCACTTTAAAGGTTCATTTCGGTAGTACTGTTTACTTCAAATTGACGTTTGATTCAATTTGGTTTCTAGAAGTCTCTAGAACCTCTTCTTAGGATATATAAGAAGGATCTTGAAATTGTATGATAGACTCTCTTTGTGTAACACTCTGTGTATAGCTCTAGTTCACGGTTTTACCTTCTCTCTAAAGTGATTAAAGCCTGCACAAGTTTGCCGGTCAAAGCTGCTCGGTGAATACCATGATATAATACCGAATGCTGACCTGAAACTATGAGCTAAGAACGCTGCAAGCTGGGCTCAGTGGAACATTTTAGGAAATATTCTCCTCGAACATGTCGAAACAAGTTTATGTAAGCTAATTCTGATAGCTAAATTCAGTAACTGTATTTCAACTCAAACGTTGTGGGATTAATTTCCCATTGGAATTTGTACATAGACTACATAGAGTATTTATATTTACCTATGTTATCCTGTAATACGTTGTATTTGAATTATAATAACATGGGTGACAAATTACTCCTTAATTTTGGCGCGAGATTTCAGCGTTAATTTATAATTTAATGTAAAATTACATTGTTGCCATGGCAGCTTTTCATATAGTGCTTAAATGGCGTCCAGGTTTGAAAATTAAGGAGTAATTTGTCCCTCATGTTATTAATAGCTAATCAAATGGTATACCCGTGGAATTAGGGAATAATTTCACTTGAGTTTTGTCCAAAATCAAATAATTTCCCTCGCCTAAAGGCTCAGGAAATTATTTGAATTTGGACAAAACGCGCGTGAAATTATTCCCTAATTTCACGCGTCACCATTTGATTACCCATACGAATACAAATGTCATTCATTCTTTACCCTCCGATTTTCTCTTCGCTCGATAGGCCGCCATCACATTACATTTCCTGTGCTATGGTACGTACTATGGCGGGTGATGCCCGCGTAGTTTGGTGCACTTTCAACGGGTTTCACTCATAGGGGTTGTGTGAATCGGGTGTTATAGTCTATTCTACGACCAATTATGGACCCCATATTAGTCACTTTTGGGTAAATGTAATTTTAGCGACTCCATCTTAGTCACTTTCTGTTTATGCATAAACCTCGCATAAAGCCTTTTAATTGTAATTTCAAAACGGAATATAATGCGACTAGTAAATATTAAATCAACAGCGCTACAGTTATTTCTTCAACAACTCTTTTTTAATGCGAATCTTTCCATATTTAAATCCCACTAGCCAGAATCTTCGGAAACCCCAAAACTCAACAATTTGCGACCCCATTCTAGTAACTCTGTCGAGAACTCTGTTGAAAATGTCAATCCAGTCGCAGAAATACGACCCCATCCTGCGGCACATTCCCATTAGCCCATAAGGACGTTCGCGCTAATTGTTTGTTTTGTGTAACGTTACTGCGCAGGTAACGGGACTGTAATATGTCACGCATTACTTCGAACATTAGTGAAATTGCGGTTTTAAAAAACCTTTCCAGAAATCGTGGACGATAAGACTAGCACAGTGTTGTATCAGAGAAGCTCGTGATTAGTCAAAATTGATTTTAAAATATTTACGAAAGTCAAATAGACTACTGCACGACTGATATTCGCGTTGTTTTGCCAGTCGTGCACTAGTCTACTTGACTTTCATAAATATTTTTCAAGCCTTACTTAAAATTACATTGCGACAAAAACGCCGGGGAAAAAATTCCAGGCCGACAAGAGAATGTCACATTTATTTCCGGATCATCATAAAACGTTAAAGAGAAGTGAGCGGGAGGATGGAAAAGCTCCGGAAAAGGTAGCTGATCGAGTAGTGCCTGAAGGTTTGGAAAACTTGAGGACGAACTGTTGCGTAAATTTAATGGGGCTTTTTTTAAAAAAAGTGTTTTTATTACCCTACGAACTTAAGTTCAAAATGAATGCCTGTTTTTGAAATTCTTTTCCCTTACTTTCGTGAAAAAGAGCAGTATTTTCGTCCTCGGGCGCTTGAAAAGTGCGGACCTGCGTGGAAACAACCAGCGATGAATTTCACAAAAAACCATACTCCAGGAGACGAGCATGAAGGCAATGGAGAAATATTATACAAAACACTTATCAAATGAAGATGACGCGTGCTTAAACTTCGAGAAAGTTTGTTTTGGGTGACCCCCATGTTTTTTTTCATTTTTGGAGCAAGTACTTCATGACCTAACTCTAGGCGAGAAACGAGGAAAATCTCACCGTAGGAAGATTTTGGTGTGGACGTCCTTAATAGAAAGTATCCCCACTTCCCCCCACCCCCACCCCCGGGCCAAGAATGTGACTACATTTGCAAACCAAGTTCAAACTCAGTTTTCAGACAGAAGAACATAGAACAGTTGGCAGAATTTTCGCGGGAAAAGTTTCTTGAAAATGAGATCAAAGAA
>NC_090889.1:44577273-44584773 GCF_036669925.1 Montipora capricornis
ATCTCAGTTGCCATGCAATGCGTATGTCCAAATTAAACTCTATCTACTGACTGAAAGAAAACTGTGTCGAACGCAACACAATGGTTTGGGGTTTTTACTAACCTGCGATCAGGGTACCTTTCTTTAGAGAGGGTCTGAAAAGGTACGCCTGATATAATTTGTTAAGGAGTCGGTTGCCGCTTACCTGTCAAGAGTGATGTTATCTTGTGTCATGCTATAAATGTGAGCTAATCAGATTTTACGGGAAATTACCTGCACGTTGCGATTCAAGGAAAGACCACGAAAACAAAATATAGAACTCTGTCTGGAATATCTGCGAAGTCAGACTGTATCCATACAATGAACGCTGCTAGTATTTCTGCAAATTTCGCTTGACAGTTGAATGATTAAAATAGCAAGCCTGAGGTTAGCGAGGTTGGAGGCCCCTGGGCCCATGTAGAAGGCATGGAACAAAAATGCTGAAAAAGGAATCTTCTAGTAGCTGAAAAAAGAGGGAAACAGAGAGTGTAGAACACCGCAACAGCAGGAAAAATGTGGCAAATACCACAATCCACAGTATCCTAAAGTACTCAAAACGAGAGAGACATTGAGTGTGTGGAACACCGCAGCAGAGAGAAAAATTTGGCAAATACTACAATATCATAGCTAGTTTCGATATCTAGCTGGTAGTTCTGTTGTGGAAAGGACATAAAAGTCTTTAAACGAGGCAAACGTACAGACGATTCATGAAAACGATGTCACAATGTTTAAAGAAATGAAATTGTAAACTAGCCATTTGTAATAACGTTATATAATTTAACTAACTGAATGGAATGCGGAACCTGTTTCAAATTGTTTGTGATACGACCAGAAACTCGAAAAGAGTCGTAAAAACGCAAAGGAAATGAAGTCTTTATACTAAGTGTCTTCAACGAAAACCATACAAAAACTGCCTTTCGCAAGCGTGGAGAATATCATGATTAAATTGATCAATTTAAATGCCGCATCTTGCTGATCTTAAATTTTGCTTAGTAATTGAAAACTGCCCTTGCTTTAGTTATGCCCATTCAACGGGGAGATACTTTATACTTTATACTTTACACTTAGTTAATCGAGGAAGGCAAAAGGAATTCCAATTAGCACGAGACAGCATCACCCTTATCCTGGACGTAATTATCTTAATTTGTTGCTATCTTCAAGGACACTAAACATGGCTGCCGTGAAGTCATGTGAAAACGCACTATAAACAGCTCCAGTCTTCCTCCTAAATAAGTACGGTTTAAACTAAAATAAAGTGCCCATAAGTGGGGGGATATCAGCGTCTAGCCATGATTTACGACAAACCAGGGTCAGGTTGACTAATAATAGATTTATTTACACGACTTGCTCAAAAGTTAGTATCAGTAGGATTTTACTCTATCCAAGACTTTAACAATATCGCACCGAAAATAAGGCAATGTTATTGGCTAATTTTCCTAATTAACACGCAGCTGCCTTGATTTATAGTTTATTGAACGTGACGTAAAAGGGGAATAAATTGAACGCGGGATTACGTAACATGCAGACAGTGCACAGATTACTGTTCTTAGCACTACAATGACAAAGCTCATTCTCAGGACTTTAGGTCTCTGCATCGTGATTTTTTGGCTTTATCAAGGTAAGTATAGCAATATTTCCTAGGTGCTAGTTGTTTTGAGCTATAGGCAAGTTATATTGAAAAGGAAAGAACTCTTGAAGACGGGCACAACAGAGGAAACGGAACTGAATTTAAAAGTTGTATCTTTTGTACTTGTAAATGCCGCTTTTTTCAACGTATTTTATTTTGAAGGAAACATGGACTAAATGATGTCTTTATATCATGTTAAGGTGTATCGGGTCTTCCTCTCTCCTCTCGGAATCTGAGAGATGATTGTTGCTGGGAAAAGAAATGTCAGGGCCATGCGCATAGCAGGTTCAGATCATCAGTTCGACTAGCTGGCACCGGTAGCATGATTTGAGTAGGAAAAACTGAACTGGTGTTATTCCGCTCTTGTTTTTTTTTTTTCTGGAAAATGGAGGCTTCACCAAATTGCCTTCAAAGAGCTTCACGCTACTAAATCGTAGTCAGTTTGCTCTACGACGCTAAATTTTCCGTTTTCGTAAAAGGAAATTTAAGCTGAACTAAATGAATGCTGCTAGGGAAAAATTTGATTATAGTTCATATAGGGGAAAAGTTAAGAATTTCAGCTAACTTCAAATGAGCAAACATTAAATACAGCAAGGTTTATGTTGGAAGGTCCACTACCTTTCGACTTTCTTTTCTGCGTTTAGTAACTTTGAATTAGCTCCGCTCGATACTTAATTCCGCCTGCGGGAGAACAGCAATCCATCGGCAAAATGTGGATGTCGAGGGCCTGAGACAACTGGAATTCAGATAAGAACTTGACTCAGATAGAACTGGAAGGATTTCAATGCAGCTTCTTCTTCTCCTTCTCCGCCTTTATATCCTCGGCGCAAGTCCACTGTATATCCGAGTGTACATTCGAGAGTTAATCGAATTTCAGTTGCCATATTTGTATTTTTCCTCATTTTTGTTCCATGACTTCTACATGGGCTCAGGGGCCTCTAAGCTCGCTAACCCTGCTTTTTAATCATTCAAGTCTCAAGCGAGATTTGCAGATGCAAGTTTAGCGATGCCTTAATGAAACAAAAAAAACGAAAAAGAAAAACCGTTCGAATTCCATTGTTTCTAAATTCATAATCTGTTATTTTCCATAGAAACGCTGGATTTTCCTTTTCTTCTTAGTGTGTCTTTGTTTATTGAAATAAACGATTTTGCCGTCTCAGACCGTTTGAGCTTTGTTTGAGTAAATTAATCAATCTGATCACGACGGAGGACAAAACGGAAGAAAATTAATAATTCGAGAGAAGCAGACTGTGCAAACACTGCTTATAAATGATGGCTAAGCTTTTTTCTTATGGTTTTTACCTCCTAATTTGCTGGTTTTACGAAGGTAAGCGAAACAAACTTATCTTGATATTAGTTGCAAACTGCTGCAGAATTTCAAGACTATTTCAAAGCAAACAGACAGTAGAGCCTCTAAAAACCACGTTGTTAACTGTAAATCAAGTCACTTTTAAATGTGAGTAATCTTTATGTTTTTTTCCGGCTTATTGTGTTCTAAAACCATTCTAATTTCGACTAAGGAGATATTTACATGAGACAGGGACGAAATCAGACCTGTATGAAATTCTACCGGTATATAATTTTTGCAGTCGTTTACATGAAACCGTGACGAAATGCTTGGTGCCAGTTTCGAAACAAAATGATATCTCTTGTGCAATAAATGTTAAGCTGACCCAAAAGTACACAGGATTGAAATTGTGGACCCAGTCTGAGACTTGTTGTGATTTTCATGAGACCGGTACGAACTCAGACTGGAGTTTCTCGTCTCGGTCTAGCCAACGAGACGAAGCCAGACCCGGTCTGAGTTCACTGTCAGGCCGGTCTCATTTTACAAGTCGAATCATAATGTGAAATCGATACGGTCCTCATGGGAAACGTCAGACATAATTTCATTTAAATTTAAGAGTTTTTGAAATACGAGAAGTGTAATATAAGTTATTATTTAGAATACCGACAAATGCGAGACTATGCTGCTAGAAGCTGTGTTTAATACATTGGTTTGAGCTTAAATATAATCCTGACATTTGCGGAGCGGGGACCTTTTGGTGTGACCACAAACGTTGTTTCGAAAATTCATTGGAAACGTCTGCAATCCACGACATAAGTCCTTGGCACACCTTGATCAGATACCGGTAGCACGAAAATGCATTTGCAAGCTATTTCGTGAACAATACCTAATGACATCACTAGAATAGGAAGCCCCCTTCCTTTCCTTTTTTTTCCTGACGAGATAATTTCTAAGCCGATAGGGTAAACTTCATGTAACTGAAGTGAAAGAGGAAACGCATATTTAATGAGTTGCTTGGATGACCCGGATGATCATCTGAGATGGCTTACACCCACTGATCTAAATTTAGATTACATGAGTATTACCCATTTAGATTGTGTAACACGGGTGACTAAGAACAACTAACTTGCCTACGTTTTAGACTTAAAAAGATAAGTCAATTGCAAATGGTTTTTCTCAAGTTATTTTACCCCAGACAGGATGCGAATTGAACTTCAGGAGGCCCTCATTAGCGAATGATGGTTATTTGCTGGGGCCGAGGAAAAATTCGAACAGCATAGCTTACCGCACATTCCGAACACTTGAGCTAACCGCTACCATTAAGGACGCACTTGACCCAAAAATGGAATACCCACTTACAAGTAAGTTTGTTCACTTTGCGGCTTGATATTGAATTGTAAACTAAAATACGAATTCGTTTTTCTCGAACACGAAAATCAATAATTGTAAGCGTTCATGCCATTATATTGGCTAATTAATAAGTTGTAGACAAGTTTAAAACTTGTTCAGTCAAAACCCCTTGAAAAGGGATGACGAAGCCAATATGGCGTGGTGTGGCGTAAAACTTATCATACTATAGCTAATTGACAGCTGAAAGTACTCTTTTGTATATGGTCGGACACCGAATCAGCTTTTGATAGTATTCAAATCGGTTTCTTCACTAATGCAAATTGTTGACCAATTGACGTAAAGGAAATAACTCGGATGTGTTAACAGTTCTTATTGAGTAACAGTCATTTTTCATCCAATACAAGGCCTTTAATTCTTGCCTTGCCATCTGTTAGTTGGGTCTATTAAGGCAAGGGAGGCAAGGGTTCCGTTTTTACACTAAATAGTGGAGGGGATAGCATTTTTATCATTGAAGAAAAAATGAAATATAAAAAGAAGGGAAAACAACTTTTGATATGTATAAGTTAGAAACGATGCCCAGGAACTGTCGATCGACTAAATTATCTATTTCGTGTTCCGGTCCGAATGACTATCTTCTTTTTTTAGTTAGTATATGTTATCGTATGAGCCTGAGGGCAATTAAGGATTAATGCACGCGTATTTTCAAAAATTTAATAAAGGTATATAAATATTTGGAGAACTTTGAAAATACAAGTGAAATTAATCCTTAAATGCACTAGGGTACCGTGCGGTTACATGTTTATGACATAAAGGGCAAAATTTTTTAGAGAAGTCCGTTCTCTAATGCCGCGACAAATGACAATCAACTTAACACGCTTTCATTCGGTCAAAGTTAAATTCAACAACTCGTACAATGTCAACAGAAATAGGGCTTAAAATTGTATTTTGTAAGTGAAAAAAAATTAACCAGTTTCATCAGAGTCGGTATCTGGAAGAAGATTATTTTGTAACTTCGCTTGCTGTGGATAAGCGACTGTTAACCAATCAGGATCAAGCATTAATGCCCTCTTGATTACCAAAAGTGTCCTCGTGAAAAAGAAAAAAAATGCCCTCTGTCTCAGCCAATCAGCATTCAGTAATTTTGCTCAGTATGTGATAATAGAAAAAATCAGTCTAGTGCAACGTAATTTTACAAGCGGAACTGCAAGGACGACCTTTGATCACTTGAAAGCAAATTTTCCAGTTATGCTGAGTATAATTACACTGACTGTCACGTAGCTGACTCCCTTAAGGTTAAAGAGCCCTTTTTCTTTCGAAATCTGACTCTGAGCCTTGCGAAAGCGTATATGACTGAGTGCCTTTAAGTAATAACTACCAGAGCTATTTTGAAATCAAAGTTGCTTGGCATCAGGTCTCCAACTAAACCAAGAACGTCTTAACCACAGCACTGATGACTTAAATAACCGATCTGTCGGTGCAGTTTTAGATTGAGCGAGAATTTGTACTATCGTAGGCCCGCGGGAGCAGGCTCAGCTCGTCCCGGCGTTTTGAAGGTTTGTTGTGAGAGCCTGCCGGGAAGATCTATCCACAAAGGGGCAGATGCATGCACACACTTACAACACACACTTAGCAGCTTCCGCGAATGTTGCCCGAGGTACTGTTAACGGTAACCTTGAACAATGTTCAAAATTTCATGCTCCAGCAGCGTATCTGGCTTGACCAGTGTATATGCATCCTGGAAGTGAGTGCGTACTACGCCAAGTGTAGCTGTCCCTATATTTAACAACTATTCATCTCAGTGTCGGTGGTTATCCACCGACAACATTTCGGGCGCAAATTCCTCGCGAATCCGGAGTTCTAGTAGCCAATCAGAGCGCGCGTTCAACGCTCTTTACTGTTTTAGTATATGCTAAATATAGTTCTCCAATGCATTAATAATTCATCAAGTGACAAACCAATTGCGTGCCCGCATTTACGTCACATGGATGCACTTTGATACAGCGGTAAAAAACAGCGTGTTTGGATATCCAAACACGTGTATTTGAAAATCAATTACAAAAAGCAATACACAACTTCAACAAAGCTTTATTACTTCTATTGTTTGCTGTTTACAAGCAAAGCATCTTCTTCTTGCATACTTTTGGGCGGTCGAAAGCGGCAAAATTCATCCTCGCCTAACCCGTCCATGTTTCGGAACTAGCTGGACGCCTCTGAATGCAAATTGTGGCTACTTGAAATAAACAAGCTTCAGTTGTGAAAAACATTGACATTATCATCACAAAATGTGCGCTGATTAAACAAAAGAAAGCAAAAATCACATGCTTATGTGATTTTTGCTTCCCTTTGTTCTTTTGTTTTCTTTTGTTTGCAATTAGGCGCCGATTGAGAAGCCATTTCAAAAACTCGTGCTTCGTGTTTCATCGGGGTTTCCAAACACTCGAAAACAATAAAAGCAATCGGTTTACGGCCTCGTGCTTTCATCAGTTTTCTCGTGTTTGGAAACTCCGATGAAACACGAAGCACGAGTTTTTGAAATATTACATAACAACTGACCGAAACTACTCCCCGCTAACACCACGAGAAAACATAACTTTTATCCCGGATGCAAGTTCTGTTTGTACTCGCCCTTAAGCATGCAAGAAGCTGTGACTTGAGCAATTATTCTAGAATGCTTTCGTTTTTGAAATCATTATTCAATTTTATGACGCCAACGAAAATCGAGCATTATCAATTAACCAGATGCGTAACGAAAGCAAAAATTCCTGTTACTATGCGCTGCGATGGCAAATCTTAGATCTTTGGTTGTTTTCCTGTTAATTTGTTGGTTTTATCAAGGTAGGACGAGAAAAATGTCTTAATACTATTTGTAAGCTGTTGTAGAGTTGAAAATTGTCTCAAGTCAAGTTGCATGGAAGAAACAAGCAAACAACCCTCCTTTAATAAAAGCATGCAGGTTTACTTTTTTGTGGAAACCGAATAGAATATCGTGAAAAGATCGACATAAAAACCTCTAAGGTTCATGTCGAGATTTCTGTGTATACATTTCTCCGTAACTCGAATGATCTTGGCCTGTCAAATCCATGGCTGTTGCTGAATTGTTTGATTAAAGAGGAAAGCATTCAACTACAACCTCGAGGATTGTTCAACCAAAAACGTTCCGCTTTGTCGATGTTTTCTTTCATTTATCAGTTAAAAGTTTATAGTTCCTCCCCTCATA
>NC_090889.1:44597273-44602273 GCF_036669925.1 Montipora capricornis
ACCAATCGTGGCTCTAGCGTGCACATTTTCCCGCGTTTTGTGTCGGCTACGTGTAATTTCTTCGAGTTTTGATTGGTTTACCGAATTGCCTTCGTCCATTTTGATTGGCTGAAAGGAATTACTTTGGCAGGGAGAGAATATCCTCTGGTAATAGGAGACACCTAAAAATAGAGCTATCTAAAATTAAAAAACTTAATGGAATATAGCAAATTACAATAGCCCTTTTCACGGTTAGTTTTGCTCATTTGCACCACAATGTAATCCAACTTGGATGCGTGGCAATTTCGGGTTAAACTGCAAAATAGCCCGAAATTGCCTCACATACATGCCAGATTATATTGTAATGCAAAGGAAAAAAAAAACCGTGAAAAGGGCTATTAGGCAACGTCACACTGGAACACGGTCCAGTGGAAAATACACTTACCTGACCCCAGATACTTACCTCCACGACAAAGTAAAGTAACCTCGGGACGGGAAGGTTGGGGGTCAATGAATTCGCAACGATTCGCAGAATGAGCAAAGCTTGCACGGCCACTCACAAGCAAGCCCTGCTGGATCCCGGGCGCCCCCCCCCCCCCCCCCCCCCCCCCCCCAAAAAAAATCTGGCGTGAAAAGGGCTACATGCCGCATTGGCTTGAGATTAACCTTTCCTAAATTACATTTAGCCTCCTCATTTGGGATCTTGCGACCAAAAACTACCAGGCACTGACTCGTTACACTTAATTTTTCATAAGAAAACCATACAGACACGCGATAGATGAAAATTAAGGCGCTAAGAACGCCCTTTTGTCCGTCCTATTGGTCTTAAAGAAGGCGTACGCTGACCAACATCTCGAATGGTCAGCATAGTTTTTCGTTTAGCTCGCTTTTAGACCAATAAAACGTTGCATGTAACTAAACTTGATGTTTAGTGGCTTCAATTGGCATTGGAACCACGTGACCCAAAGGACTCTTCCTTCTTTTGAGCTCATCACGTGTACGTTTACCCTTTGGATTTAATGCTGGTACATTTTAAGGTTTCTTTCGGAGAATATCGTTTTTCCAAGTCATGCATCGTCGATCAGTGACTGGGGGGAAAATGAAGCTTTATAGTTACACGTCCCTTGTGTCGAAAACAATTGTAGGACAGCGGAGCAATAATCGTATACATGTAGACTTCAAACAAAGCATCCATCAGTGATATAACTTTATTTTCACACGGTAATGTTTTGAAGCTGGATAGCTGTGGGGTCGTGCACCAATGAAATCAAATCAAATTATAAATACCATAGGCAGCCCAAGCTCGCGTCACTACAGACAGCCGTTGAGAATTTAAACGCGTTATAAGACTTTGTATGGGAAATCAAATACCGTCGATTATAAAGCCTAACAAATGCTCAATTTAACTGTCATTCAATAAAGTGAATAAAAATGACTCACCTCTGGTGTATTCTTGTACCTTTTGGAGCTTAAAAAAACCCCACACACTCGTAACCATGGAGCTGTTACTAGAAGCCGCTGTGGGGATGGGGTAAGTTTTGTAATGACTGCACCTCATCGGGTGGAGTTAATTTGACCTCGGACCCAAGCTCCGTGTCTTCACGGGTCATCAGTTACAGTTAAATTCATCAGCTATCGTGGAAATCGAAGCAGAAAATGCTCATTTCCAGCCAAGTGTGTGGGGTTTTTTGACGATGAAACATTCACGGAGGTTCGCAAATGATGTGGCTTTAGCTTTGCGTGAAAAAATCTTGGCTGGGATGGATTTTCGAGTCGCAAACCGCCTCTGAGTTGACAACGGTCGGAATCGTAGTGTGCAGCCTTGACTTCGTCTTAGAACATTGAAAACACTGAAAACACAGAATTCCCGAAACGGTGTAATAAGCTCCAACAGGCACAAGAATACACCAGAGGTGAGTCATAATAGCGCCGATGCAGTCGTCGATGTAGCGGCAACTTTCGGATACCTCGTTTTATGCCAAAATCCCTAAAGATCTCACTTCCAAAAATCAAAAACTTGTCAAAGACACCATTCAAAATCTTATAGTTAATCAAGAATTACCGGACACTGCCACTAATCTCATCATCAACACCCCTAGAACTTCGTGCATTTACTTCTTGCCTAAAATTCACAAACCCAAAAACCCAGGTCGCCCTATCGTTTCTGCCTGTAGTTGCCCCACCGAACTCATTTCTAGCTACTTAGACAGGAATATTACTCTTATCGTAAAATCTTTGACATCATTCATTAAAGACAGTTCACAAGCAGTACTTATTTTCCGCGATTTCAATTTCTCCGGCCAAGACAAACTTATTTTCACCATGGATATTACATCTCTATACACAGTCATTCCTAATAGCGAAGGTCTTCAAGCACTTAAACACTTTTTCGATCAACGCACTGTCAAAGAACCTAGCTCGGAAACGCTCCTCCGCCTTGCCGAGCTAGTTTTAACGCTTAACTGTATTTCATTCGCCGGCAACTATTACAAACAAATTAATGGTGTATAGCGATGGGCACAAGAATGGGACCTAGCTATGACAATCTTTTTGAACACCAATTTTTTAATCAGTACAACAGCCCAAAACCTGAACTCTACGGCCGCTACATCGACGACTGCATCGGCGCTATTTCATCCAGCAGAGAAGAACTCGATCAATTTATAACCTCCGTCAACTCTTTTCATCCGGCTCTTAAATATACCTGGGAAATTTCGGAAACTTCATTGGCTTTCCTAGATATCAAAGTTTCTATTAGAGGCAACGTGCTATGTACTAGTGTGCACTACAAACCTACTGATTCACACAGTTATTTGTTGTATTCATCGTCACATCCATCACATGTCAAGAACTCCATTCCTTATTCTCAATTTCTTAGACTTCGACGTCTATGTGGTGATGACTCCGATTTTTCCAGCAAATCGGTGGAGATGTGCCAGCTCTTCGAAAAAAGTAGCTATCCTGTCTCTGAGATCAAAGCGGGCCATCATCGCGCCCAACAATTTGATCGACAGTCAGCACTACAAACGTCACAAAAAGATAAGAATGACAGAATTCCATTCACCCTCACTTTCCATCCTCATAATCAGGCAGTCAAAAGCATCATTCTTAGTAATTTTAAATTACTCCAAGATGATCCCGAGACTGGTAGAATGTTTTCGCAACCTCCACTTATTTCATTCAAACGCAACAAAAACGTAGGCAAGTTTTTAGTTAGAAGCTCGCTCAAAACTAACGAGCAAGCCGGCACTTTCAAATGCGCGCGCTCACGATGCAAAACTTGTCTTTTCATTGTTAACACTAGCAAGATATCGGGACCTAAGCGATCTGTTACGATCACCGATCGTTTCACATGTACCTCCGCAAATGTCATTTATTGCATAACCTGTACGTTATGCAATAAATTATACATTGGTGAGACAGGTAGACGACTAGGTGACCGCTTCCGCGAACACCTTCGCGATGTTGAGAAGAATGACAAGGATGCATCTAAGCCAGTCGCTCGCCATTTTAATCTGCCTAACCACTCCAAAAACACATGGCTATCTGCGGCCTTTCCCTACATCTAGGTACGACGGAAAGCCGCAAGAATCTGGAACAAAAATTCATCTTTCAAATCGGCACAATTTATCCTCACGGTATTAACGAACGCTTTTCATTTTACTAATATATTCCTATGTTTCACGTTGCCATGTTACCATCAATAGCGTAGCTCCTACTCTACTATAAAAACTACACGTAACCATAATCCCTCGATTCGCTCTGACGAAGGGCTAACGCTCGAAACGTCAGCTTTTAGAATCTCTGTACGGTGGCCAATTTACATTGTCAACTCCGTTGATGAAACCAAATTTTCATTTCTAGAATGTTCTTAGCACAAGACTAATTTTTGATAAGAAGTTGGAAAGTTCTAGATATCGTAACGATGTGCTTGCATGGAATAATATTTCTTTTCCATTCCTCACAATTGCATGTAACCTCGTTTCCAGGGTCTCCATTGTCGTTGAGAAGACAAAGATACTCGTGGAACGAGGTTGCATTGCATGATGGCTCCTTTCCATTTACACCAACAGACCCATGATACGTTTGGTTCAGAGTACATTGTGACTGATTTTGTACCTGAAACTGCCCTTCCCCTACTAGCCCTTATGCGTTTTGACGTCTGACTAGCTAATTTCACCACTAAGCCTCGAATTCGACAATTTAACTTTTAAATCTTAGCATGCCCTGAATCCCAAAGGACAAAACGTGTATAGAAAACCCACGTGTGAACAATATTGCACGTCCAGATAATTTTGTGCAATCGAGGCTTGGTGGTGAATTTTTGCATAAGGCCTATTAGACATGATGAATTGGGATGGCTTTTGGTTTCAATATCTTGTCCATACAATGAGAAGTGATAAGGCACTTACAGCCCTGGAGGTAAAGGGGTAGCTTGTTATTATAACGTTTGTGGTGACTAGGAAAAATTGGGCTCTTTTGCAACATGATGCATACCTGAAAATTGCCCCCTGCAACATTTATAGCAGTTTAAACCCATTGTAAACTTGTAAACTTACCCCTTCATTGTTGTTTTGGCGGTGGTCAGCAGTAAGGGGAAATAGAATGTATATTTGTTTTCCACGTTCATCGACTAAGTTTTCCTCTAGGGCTTTCCGCAAGTTTCTTAGACACTACCTTTCAAGTTAATTTTTGAGATCATTGCAGTTATGCGCGCTACTTTGGCAGTAACGAAAGGAAAGGCTGAAAAATACAGGCTTGAAAGGAATTCCAACCCATGAACTGCTCTGCGATACCGGTGCAGTGCTCTACCAATTCAGCTATCAAGCAAGCTGGGAGTTTGTCATTTTTTGTGAGTGACGTAACCGAACCAGTCGATGATATGGTGAAGGAACAATGTCATATTAAAGACATACTTTTGAACTGCGGGAATGAAACAGTTACGTACTAACAAAAAATGGCAAGCTCCCAGTTGGCTTTATAGCTCAATTTGTAGAGCACTGCACAGGTATCGCAGAAGT
>NC_090889.1:44617273-44622273 GCF_036669925.1 Montipora capricornis
TGACGTCATGTGAAAACGCTCTATAACGTTTTTAACCTGACACTTTTTTCTGAGGTTGTTACAGCAGTTGTAAAGTTTAAACTTGAAAATTACAGTTTGATGTGAAGGTTATGTACTAAAATAAATTTTTTGTGGTATTAGTTATTAATATTTTCATAATGCTGTGCAATAGATTATGAACATGTATTACTGTAGGTGTAATAAAGTCTTGTCAAAAAGATACATGATATTATTAGAATACACGCATATATCTCATGGCCTCATGGCAAACAGCTCTAAACAAGACATTGGCACGAGGCATTCTGTGATTTACCAATTAGATTGTTAGTTTTGAAACGCCTACTTTCCCTTTCCTACTTTTCTCACGAATTTTCTAGTGAGTAAAAATAGTATGTTAAAGGTTAAACGTGCTTCGATATTACAATTTCCTTAGGAATTTGCAGTTTCACGCTTATCGATAGCTACTACATGTTTTGCGAGGGAGTTTAGAAAACTGTAGAGCGTACGTTTTTGGACAACGCCTTAGTTTTATTCACGTACGCAGTATTATAAAACTATGCACTCTTATGGTATATTCAGCTATTATTGTTCAGCGATTGTAAAATCTGCTACTTGCTATCTATCAGTGGATATCCTATCAGGCTATCTTTTGGTTTGAGTCGTCGACCGAATTCGGACCCACAAATACATCTTCATCTGCCACTACCATCATCACTACTCGTCGCTACAAATCTACTACTACTACCACTACCACTACCACTACCACTACCACTACCACTACCACTACCACTACCACTACCACTACCACTACCACTACCACCACCACTACCACTACCACTACTACTGCTGCTGCTGCTGCCGCTGCTGCTGCTGCTGCTGCTGCTGCTGCTACTGCTGCTGCTGCTGCTACTGCTACCGCTACATCGTAAGATTATCGTCGATTCTACAAGTTGACGTTTTTTTGTAACTCAAGGACCTGAGATTTTTTAACTTTAATTAAATGTGGTGTACGTATTGCCAATCAGTGGAGTTCGATTTGTCTATTGCCTCACACCAAGTCAGCTACCCCTGCAATTGTTGAAGATCACCGGAGTATTTCGCAACCTCTAAAATATTAGCAATTACATGGATGCGTTGCATAATAGTACTGCTCTAGCTGTGTATTCATTTCCTTTGCAGTACCTGTTTTTCAAATTTACTGGAATCTGGGTAAGTTGTTTTAAATTTCCTAGAACTTTGACCAATTAAAAAAAAATTTCAAAGTAGAAAAATAGAAAGATGACATGACAAGGAGTCCGATAATAGGGAGTTTAAGAAAAGACGACGGCTAAAGCTACAACGACGCCTCAATCCAATAACATCAACATGCGTCGTGCCTGGCGAATGTAGGATAACTAGATATCTCGCACCCCGATGCCGGAAGAGTATAAAACCATCAACAAAGCCCTTCTCAAAGTATTAAGCCAACGGTGTAACAGCTGGAATAGATTTGAAAATAGGTGTGAAAGAGGGTATCAAGTTTTTGGTCAGGTCTGAAATAGGGTACGGAAAATCGCAGATTTTGGTCTTAAATAGGGTAAGGCTTTTAGGAAGCGGGCCACACACCCCGACCCAATTTTTCTGGGATTAATCCCCCTCCCCCCGGCGTTTTCGTCGACGTTTCCGTTGTAGATGTTAAAGTCCCAAATAGATACATGAAGACAATAAGTTAACACAGAAACATAAGGTTAATGAAAGCAACAGCTGCCTTTTATGCTTCCAAACTGGAAGATAATAATCGTTCAAGAGGGTAGCAACAGTGAATGTCATATTGAATTAATTGACGTTATTCTCGGATTGCCAGGGGATATACTTGCCCGATATGTAACAGATCAATGGTTGATATGCGTCGTGCCTGGCGAATGTTGGATAACGAGATATCTCGAACCCCGATGCCGGAAGAGTATAATAACTTTTATGTCAAGGTAAAATACTGTCTTCAGCTTTTTTCCATTTTTAAGGGGAGGGCATGAGGGGATGGCTTACAGTGCAAGCAACATGATATCAAGAGATAGTTCATTCATCCAAGAACATTAATAGTTAGTATATACTCACTCAGTGATCTTGGTGTTTCAAGCAATCTGATTGGTTCGCTATCTCGAAGTAATTGAGCATTGTTCACTCCCTACGGAGTGAATAATGCATGATCCAAGCCAAACGAAACGGCCGGCGTTAACTCGCCAGAATTTCTGAATTGGAAATATTGAGAATACAAGGTGATGCTGTGCTACAAAATACAAAGAGGGCCACAAAATTTGGCCTAAAAGTTTTCAAAGGTAAGAGAAGAGTTCATACTTTAACCAACCAGTGTTTGACTCCGTCTTTCCAGGTAATTATTGCTGAAAATTAAACAACCTCTTCTCGCCAACAATTTGTTTCAGTCGGAGTAATTCTATTTTGTAAGACTGGTCACCCAGCAAAACGAATTTGTTACTGAAATCGTGGAATTACAAAAATGTTTAAGAAAGTTCTACATGGCTACAAGGAAACAAGGCAGGTCATTTTACAACAAACCAACGTTCACCTCAATTAGAGCCGCCATTTCATGTGGATCTTTACCAACTGCACTTTCAATTTCCATTTCAAATGAATCTCTAAAACTTTGATCGAACGGTGAAAATATTTTAACAAGCAGACTTTCGATTTAGATTGCTGATTTAGACGGTGTTAAATGACCAGTTTGCCGTTTCTGACGTTTTAACGAAGGTTATTTATATTTGCCTTGTTTGAAGCTTCTGTAAACACTTTGTGCATGCTTTGTGCCGCTTGGACGTTTTCCACGCATGGATTGAGATGTTAATTAGATCGACTTTGGATTGTTTTCCTCTGCAAATGTTGCTGAGATCACCTGTTGAGTATATACTAAAACAATTATTGCAATCTTCTATCACTATTCACCTCGATTTCAAAGATTAATTGTTAACTATTGTTTCTCATCATTGCACCTCTGCATTGTGCTCTTTTCATTTTTTCCCACCTTTCCATGCACCTTCTTGGTTTGAACATCTCCCACCTGTGCATGTCTTAGAACTTCTTTTATACTTGAATCAAATACTTAACTGCCCAACTTTAAACGATGTACATACTGTATACAAGAGTACTGACCTGTGTGCATTGGGAAGAGGTCTTCTTAGTCATGATACTCGATACTACTTTCTTGTTACAGATTCTCTGCCGTGATTGTAATAAGGTAAGTTGTAAGGATAATTTTGCTGTCCATCAATCAAACTTTTTGTTACCAATTTTGGTTGCCAGCTTAATTATGTCAACAGCGTTCACCTCTTTTACTGAACAGAAGGAACATTTAGATTATGAAAAGACTTCAACATTTTAAGACACAAACAGGGCCTAGCCAGAAAAATCCAAATCAAAAGTAACGCATTGTGGTTGCTAAAAGCGTCATGCATTTTTCCACATTAAACCCAGACTCTGAAACTCTATGTAGAAGACAGCACATGTTTACTGTAACTTCATGAAGAAGAAAGGGACTTTCCCTCGCTGAATTCCAATAATCACAAAACGCTGGTCCTGGTACTAACCCATTCTTTGAGTTGTCTTTCATATTACATGTACGTATACCATATTTCCATTAATGGTGTCACTCTTTTCAGTTGGCCTTAAAAACCACTGCACAATCCCCTAATGTCGTTCAAGAAAGCCTAATACTCCAAACCCCAGCAGGATTCGATCTCCCAACTGTGATCAACATAATTTAAGAATTCAGTTCATAAAACCATATTTATGTGTTTAACTTATTCGACAACAACACTGTTTCAGCATCACAGTTCTTTTTTCTCTAAAGTGGACACCCTTGGGACCATTTCCAGGTTACAGTAGACTATCATTTTATACCTGAAAGATCACTAGAAGCATGAAAAAAAATCCAGGCCTGAACGGCACTCAAACCCAGGGCATGTTTCGCTTCTTGACCACGAAAACCAAGAGACATTCTGCGTCCTCGGCCCCAGACCTCTCGACTGATTGCAGTCAGCATACATGGCGGCCATGGAAAGAAAAGATACCGCATCTAGTCAACCGATTGTTTCCTCGGCGCACAAACGAGGAAACATTTGCTGAGGAAGCAAAATGTTTCTGAAAAAATGAGAAACTTTTTTTCTTACCGGCAAGCAAATTTTCCTTCCGCAACAAATGTTTCCTGGGGCCGTAAACGGGGAAACACTTGCTCACTTGCTTCCGCGACATTATTTCCTCGTTTGCGTCGCCCATAAGAGCTGGTCAGCGGTGAATTTGTTCTACACCCTACGACGTGAATGAATAACCGTGAAATATGTGAGAGACGTTTGTTTTTTTTTTTTTAAGTGCAGTTGTAAGGGCGAAAGATCGTAGCTATTGCGTGGAAATAGAAATATGTCATTTTGTTTACACGCATGCGTTCAAATCCTACCGCGAACGCAAAATTCAACGTTCAGCGCATTTTTTCCCCGCAATTCGGTAGTCTGACCCTTATGTGCGAGTAACCAACTGTCAATATGTTAGGGTACTTTTCAGTTGATTCACATGGTGGAACAGCAGCTATTGTTCCAAATCAGAGAGGTCATGGGTTCGAATCCCATTGAGGCCACCAGAATGAAAGCGTTTGCAAAAATTTGCAAGCAATTTTGGCAAAAAATGAGCACAGGACATAGTCAGCAAAATTTTTCAGGTGTCTGTAAGAGAAAATTGCTTAGAGCGAGTTTCAATGGAGTGTGACGTCGTAAAACCAAAACCAAACTACATGTAATTACTTTGGCGAATCAAAAAGGACGGAGACAATCCAGTAAACCAATCAAAACTCGAAGTAATTACACGTAGCCGACACAAACTGCAGGAAAATGTGCACTTGCGATCCGCGATTGGTTTTGGTTTTTCTTCTGATTGGTTGAAAAAGTGGCGCGAGAACTTTGAACCAATCACTGAATGAAGTAATGCAAAACCAAATTCACTCACTTGAAAACCGCTCT
>NC_090889.1:44637273-44664773 GCF_036669925.1 Montipora capricornis
TGACTCACCGTAACACCAAGTTGTGTAGCCAATACATCACGCATGCGCACAATCGTTTCACCCAGTCAATTGGCAACCACATTCCCTGTAGATTGAGCTGCCACTTAAAGGGTTAGTAAGTTACCTGTTGTGGCAATTGATTGGGCGCAAGCGTGTCTCACCGGGTTGGTATTATGGTATGTTTACCTTACGGAAGGGTTTCGGAAAGTTAAGGAAACTTTTGTAGTAAAGTTTGAGGCTTTCAATTGCTCAAAACCTAAGACTAGCTGTTACAAATACCGTATACTTGAAGAAGCGCCGCCTTCGAATAACCGCCGCATTTGGGATAAAAAAGCAAAAAAGCGCCGCCCCCAAATGAGCGCCGCTGTCCCAATCAAAAGACGTTTCTTTTGATCTTTGTACAGATAGAAAAGCGAACCGTTGAAATAAAAGGAAATATTTCTATCCAATTTTTAAATAAGCACCGCACTTGAGGCGCGAAGAATGATATAAACTCCGCGGCGCTTATTCGAGTAAAGACGATGCAGAAGAACAAGCCGCATTCAGTACTTTGGCTAGTGGCTCCTCCAGGCCGCCCTGCCGGGATTTTTCGGTTCCAACGTTCACCGACCTTAGCCAGTCGCTCGACCCCAAATACACCTTATTCCAAAATGGCCGCTGATTTATGGGGATACAAATTGGCCCTTGTTTCCTTGTTCAAGATAAAATATTCTTTTAAATTTTAAGCTTAAGATCGAAGCATCAAGGGCTAATTTGAATAAAAACAAAAGAATATTTAAATTGCGGCCATTTTGGAATAAGGTGTATTGGGGGCGTGTCGTACCTCGTTTAACGGGCTTCAGGATTGGCCAAAAGAACAATAGAACGAACAAAGATAACAATGACTTAGCACATACATACTTTATTTAACGTGGAAATACACTTAGCTTGAGAGCTAGTTTACAGGTATTCCACCTAATATAAACTAATGAAAACCTAACAACTAACAACGCTAATATCACATCGAGTAAAATTACAAATTAAATACTGATTAAAAAACTATTTAAAACTGTTATTACAATATTACCGCCGCAATCAAAAAATACTATTAAAATTAACGTTACAAATCCACCAATCCCCGAAATTCAACGATCTAATTCTGTTTACTATTTCTTTGGTACTCGCTTTTATTCTAATGTCATTTGAGAGTTCATTCCATTTCTTGGCTGCAAAATATCTCCATGACTTGAGTCCAGATACTTAAATGAGCGTAAATTAATGAGATTCCTAGTTGCCCGTGGTGCTTAGCTCGATATGCTGTTATGTATTGTCAGTAACATGTCTTCGAGATTCCATGGAGGGTATAAGTCTCATCCTTTCCAAGAGATGCTGATAAGATGCATGTTTATCAACGCCCTTTTATTGACTTTTTCGATTTTTGCAGTGTTTCTTTTTCCGCAATGATGCCAAACTTGGTTGCAGTAAAAAAAATTCGGTAGTATGAACGAACGATATAACGATTTCTTGGTTTTAAGTGGTAAAATATTTTTCAGTCTGTTAAGCGCGTTTATTTGAGCACTCACTTTGCGGCAAATACTCGAACTTGATCGTCAAATTTAAGCTTACTATCGAGTACAACTCCCAAGAGGTTAGTCTTTTCTGCGGTTCTGATATCAATATTACCCGATTTAAGGAGTAGCTTATCTTCTGTTCTGCCAAAGACCATAGCCTGGTACTTTTCCCTTTTTGGTCTCATGCCATTTTGAATAGACCATGTAGTTGCGTTCTCAAGATCACTATTTAGGTTGTCTTCAACGACAGGTACGTTCTTATTGGAACAATGGAGATTTGTATCATCCCCATAATCAATAATCCTGCATTGTGTTATTGCATACGCCACTGAATCATTTATAAAAATATTAAACAATGTAGGTCCCAAGACAGAGCCTTGACCGACTCCTCTTAACAGCCCTTCCCACGTGGAAAAGGCGGTACCGAGCTTCACTCTTTGATGGCGAGAAAAGAGATAGCTTCGCATCAAAGATAGCGCTTGATCACCTAAGCCATAGAATTTAAGGTTTTCCAGAATTAAGTCATGTGCTAGACAGTTAAAGGACTTACTTAAATCAATGGCTACTGTGCCAATAATGTTATCATTAGGAGGTGCCGTCGGGCACCCATGATATTTTCTGTACCCAAACATAGAATTATGAAGAATCTTCTCTAAGTGAACTGCCAATTGTTGATGAATAAGATGTTCAAAGATATTAGACACTGCTGGAAGAACTGACTGGTCGGAAATTCTCCTTTTCTAAAACAATAGGAAGTACGACACTACACCGCCAATGAAATATATGTTCAACAAGAGGTACGACTCTACCCGGCCAAATTGTTGAACCACGTATTTTGTCGTTGAAGTTGACGTGTTGGTTTTTAGGTGATTCCTTATCGTTGATGTTAACTTACATAGGCCGTTGAATTTGGACGAATTTTATTGTTGACCTAGAGAGAAAATGTTGAACTGTAGGTTGGTTGTTTATGCTGAAAACAATTTTGATTTCTTGAATAATACTCGCGCCGATATTCTTCCCCTGTATGGCCATCGCGCTCGGTTAGTTAGCGGTTAATATCCAACCCATTCTCTAGATCTACCTCTGTAATGACGATTATCAACAATTCCTACTTTTCTAGCTAGATCTCTAAATTGACTATCATCATCAATTTAGGCCGCTTGGAGGGATTAGAGGAATTATGGGAAATCGATATCTATATTAAAATCCGAGCATCAATCCCTGAGCTCGCGGGACTCGAACCAGGGACTGTTGGATTAATAACCCTTTCATTTAACCACTAGACTATCACATCGCTAACTGCCAGAACATGTTTTTTTTTAATGTCAATTTTGTTTTCTTCGGAATGCCGCGTGTGTTATTACCCGCTAAGAAGCAAGTTTAAACAGGAGAAAATGCCGATACCGAAACTCAAGAGGAAGCTAACTATTTTAAAATCAAGCACTACACTACACCACTATTCGGCAATGATTTTATATATACTAACTAGTGTTAGCAAATAGTTGGTAAAATGGTCAGCTAGTTGACCTTTAGTGGTTTCACCGTTAAGTGGATAAAAACAATTCCTTCAAAGTGGGTGCTCCGGGTTCAAATCCTGTCCAGTAATGCAACTTTTACTTTTTCGCAAATCATCTGCTACCAAAATTAGGAATTGTCGATAATCATCATTTCAGAGGTAGAGGTTTGCTGTAATATCAATGGACCTCAGTAGTCACGTATAATCAGTAGCAGGCTCCACCTGGTCAGCGGTTTGTTGTGAATGCAATGACATGCGCATAGTAGCGGGTGGCAGAAGGATTGGGATTTGGACCAAAATTAGGCTGGAAACTGGTCCAGGAATTTGATACCACTGTACACGATCCTTAGAATAAGGCCCCGTCTACACGTACCAGGATATTTTTGAAAACGGGGGCCTTTTGTCCGCTCTCTCCTTCCGTCCACACGTAAACGGCGCATTCTGTCCCCGAAAACGGAGGTTTTTGGAAAATGGTCTCCAGAGTGGAGACTTTCGAAAACGGAGGCTTTCCGTATACGTGTGGACGGACGAAAACGAAGGTTTTCGAATATCTCTCGAGTTCAGTCATCCCCAGTCTTTGTAAATGAATGACGGATTCTAGACAAGTTGTTACTTCTTGGGCTTCTCTTAAGTTTAATACCTTACATGCAGTTGCATTTTACGTTGTTAAATCTTCAAGCTGAGTATTTAAGAAAGCGATTGGACATAGCAAGGTTGATTTCCGTGTCAGCTACGACAATAAGGGCTATAAAACAATTAAATAGAAGGTTAATGGAAAGGTTGATTTTCTTAGATTTACTGCATTTTTTTCGCTGATTTCGACACGTTAGAAGATGTAAACAACACTAAGCTCACACTAAACATGAACACCGGTCAACACCAAATGAAAATTGGCGACGCATTGTTGCGTGCGGGCTCATAGATTGCCAGCTTGGCGCATAAGCATGAGGAGCAAGAATGGCACAGTCGGTAATTAGTGCGCGGCCTTGGTGCAAGAGGTCCCCAGTTCGATCCCCGGATCTCACATCCTTGTTTCGACTTCTTTCCTTTTAGTGTAGCCTACTTACGCCATAACTTAGAAACACCTGTCAGCTGAATGAATCAAATTTCAATCAAAAGTAGCGCGCCCATCACACCGGAAGAGAAAATACGGCGTAAGATCGCGCTAACCGGAAATAAAACCAGCGGAAAAAATTTGTCGTATATCTCGAAACCTATCTTGATTTTTTGCACGCACGTATCATTCACGAGGGCACTTCAAATAAAAAAGTTTCGGGGAAAGTCATCTAGTACAATTTTCTGTAAACTATAAAACGCCCTTTTTCGATGTATCTTAAATTCTACTGGATAACTTTTTGTCATACTCTCTAAGAAGTTAAAGAATTTAGGGAGATTCCCAACAAATAAATAAAAACAGTAGGTCACAGACCTAGTTTTTCAGATAATTTTCAAAAACTGAAATTTAGAGGGCCTTTTTGTGGAATTGGCCTGTTGCCATGGTAAACGATATGACGTCATAAATGCCCTTAAAGTATTACCCAACATTAGAGTTGCAAAGATATTTATAGTTTGCCTACACTATGAAATATCCTTCATTGGCATCTTTCATCGTCTCACACACACTATAGCAACGAAAAACCCTTTCGAGTCTCCTTAAATACCCTTAAACCGGAAAGAGGGAGGTAAAATGAGCGCACCGTCGGCTTCCTGGGAGAATACCCTCGCTCAAGAGGGTAAAGGAATTAATGACGTTAAATAAGGTGTACCTTAACCTTTGCTTTGTAAGTGAGACTATCGTATTCGCATCGTTTTAGTGTTTTCTTGTGGCGGCTGAATACGATTTCAATACGCTACGTGTGGACGCGTATTTTTTTGGAATAAGGAGAAAAATTCTCAGTTTTAAAAATATCTGGATGAGTGTGGACGGGGCCTAAGGAGACATTTGAGAAACAATAATTTTCATGCGTAGCGAAATTGCTTAGTAGGATGGAATTCTGGCTTTCACTTTACTCTTGTTCATACAAGGTGTGAGCGTAAAATTTAAAACAACATGAGCGAGAGCGTGGCGAATTCTGAGGTTCGCGGCCTTAATTACTGACGTTTTTTTCCTTATGGCTACTCAGCGCAACCTCCAAGTAACAAAAATCACGCGCACATACAGAATTATGAAAGAGAGCGTAGAACTGTGTGCACGATGCCTCTCCTTCCGGCTAAGGTCGTATACTTGCAGGTATACATTCCGATTCACATCATTGTTGTACCCGAAAAGGCAACCAAAATTGTAATGAAAGTAGGTTTTTATTAAGCAAAATACATCAAAAACCGGAGAACAAAAATAACAAGGTTTGCTGTAACACCAAAACAGAAATCAATCAGTGCACCATTCATACAAGTGGACACTGAACAGAGTCTGTGATAAGCGTAAAATGCACTTTTATTGTCACAGCCCGGCAATATGTAGTGCAGTATTGAGATTGCTTTCACATAATCACGGGAAGCATTACAATTTTTGAGCAGAAATGACAAAAAGTTTATGACGTAACCCTCCTTAGAGTCAAGTGAAAATGTGAGGGTGAACTACAGGCAGATGCGAGTGAACTTTCCCCTTCACATTTAACTGGCGACTTTTTTTTTTATTTCAAGAAACACTATAAAGAGCAGCGCGACCATACCTTTCGACAAGTCATCCTTTGACGTACGATAATAACTTTGATTTAAACCAGAAAATTTGGTTACACAAGCAATTTTTCCATTTTACAAACTAACGAACTCCAATCCAAAGAGAAAATTCTGTCCCTTGTCGGTTCGAGGAACGCATCTTGTATCGAAAGACGAGAACTCTTCATCGGCTGCCACCAACGTGATAACCCTGCCACCGGGTAAAATTCGGTTGCTTGCTTGAAAAGCGTAATGGTAGTTATCAATCGATGTGCCAGTCTCGGAGTGATTTAATTGTTTTTCATCGGTTTTAATTTTCAAGAACTCAAATTCAGCAATCCAATGTTTTGGCTCGGTTACATTTCATGTCCAAAGTTCTGTCATCAGGTTCCCAGGTCTTTACGCGCCTAATTGAATGAAAACTCAGGCTGAGGTTAGACGAAATGGTTACCACCAAATCCCCTGGCAACGCTTCTAGCGATTTACACAATGAAATGATCCCAATCATTCTTGGACTAACACACTCAAAAGGATATTCTGGGTATTAGGCACAGGACTGAGAAGATAGATATACAGTTCAAAAAATAATATCGCGGATTTGCAGTATTTTGTTCTAAGAACCATTTTAAAAACTGAAAGCCAACCAGTCATTGTGATAAGTACTTATCGTGTTACTTGTAAATGTTTGGGAGTTTTTATCAGCTAGTTACGTACGTCAGTTGACCATTTAGCGGGCGAACCTAATGTTAAAGATTTGAGTCTTGCACTGATTCATTTTCCTTTGCTGCCATCTAGGGTGAAATTTCTATGTTAGAAACGAGTTCATCTTATGAGAGTCAGATCAAAGGGTGTATGACATGAAATGCTGCCCTGTCGAAATCAGTACGGTCGCCACCGCTGCATATAATTATGTGTAACAGAGTCAAATTAAAATGTTCGAAAAACAAGTTATTTTTGATCTACGGAAGCAATCCCAGTGCACCATTACAATTGCGTTAGCGACGTTTTGCTAAATTTTGTATGCTCCACTGTCATTAACACATAGCTTTGAAATACCTGTCCATTAAATTGGATTGCTGTACTAAAAGAGTATATAAAAACAATTTATATTGTTCCGGATAAAATGAATCAATTATTTTACAACTGAAAGATGGTTTACTCACAACGCAAGCATAACCACTAGTAACATACACTCGTGCGCAGACTCAGTATCTGTGTTCGTCATTAAGTACCTCTCGTACTCTTGTTAGAACCAGACTCTAATTATCACCAAGTGCGTCTGTGTGTGTTACTTTTGCTTATACACTGGTGCGCCGGCTCAGTAGCTTTGTGTTTGTCATTATGTACCTCTTGTTAGTACCAGACACTAATTATCACCAAGTGCGTCTGTGTGTGTTACTTCTGATTACGCTTGTATCACAAGTGACAAACACACCTTAAAATCAAGGTTATCGAATTCCTACAGGTTCTAAGTTACAGAAAGAAAAAAAAAACATATATTGTGGCTGAACTCTCACTGCACTAACTAGTTAAAAAAATGAAGACTTAAAACGCTTGAAAGTTAATATGTGCAAATCATCTCCAAAAGTCATGTTAATTGCATTCAAACAAGATCTTAGTTAAAAAAAGCTTAAAAACTAAACAAACTAAACACTAAAAAAGTTTACCAAGCTTCAAAATCGCTTTCCCCATCGTTCAGCGGATCCCTGAACAGCACCTTGGTCAGAGGCAATGATGACGAGGATGAAGGTAGTGATGAGATTATTGATAATATTCTGATAACAAATACCAAAAAGCAACTCTCGCTACGAGTGGTCAGAAATTTGTTCCCATGATGCAAATACAGTTCATAAAGTAAATGCTCAAAATTCACGTACCTCTTCTTGTTTGTGACATAAACATCTTATCCTGTCCAAACATATTGTATATATGCAATTATAAAAATACTACGAGCGTGAAAAGCACTTCATGCTTACAGCAGATACACGGTAATTCAGAGTTAACAACTGCTCTCTAGCAACATTCTTTAATCAAGTAAAGCTACGATCCTTGCATTTATGGACCCAGTTTTAGCAATTGGGTAGAGAAGCCTGAAAAACTCAGGACTTCAACGGGGTTTGAACCCGTGACCCACGATACCGGAGCGACCAGCTCCCAACGTGAGCGGCTTCATAGCTCAGTTGGTTAGAGCGTCGCACCGGTATCGAGAGGTCACGGGTTCAAACCCCGTTGAAGTCCTAAATTTGTCAGGCCTCTCTACTCAATTGCTAAAATTGCGTCCATAAGTGCGAGGATCGCAGCTTTACTTGATTTTATATCTGCTGTTCAGTATATGATTCATTCCATACATCATTTCTTTCACTGAACATTTTTTAAACAGGTATGAAATAGAGATGCATTTTTAAGCTCAATGACCAAGAGTTCAGTGATTAGTAGAACCACAAAAAAGAGTCCCCGACGCCTAAAATTTTCGTTCATAATAACTTCCTTTTCAAAGAAATCCTTTCGTTGTCTTCAAAAGCAATGGATACGATAGTTGTCTGCATTTTTTTCAGCAACGTCTATTTGCAATTCAAATTAAATACGATATTTCATTTCCACCAAATGAAATTTGTCAAATTATGGGCTATCGGCTGAATTGAAGGATTTCTACATTACCTCTTTGATTATGCCCAAAAGCTACCTGTGATACAATTTTAGCAATTCAGTTGTGATAATTAACTGATGGCGCGCAACATTGAGACAAAAATAATACAAGTTTTAGTACCCCTTAATGTTTTTTTTAAAATAATTCCCCATATAAACATATATGCTTCTCACAAAGCGAGGTCGAGGGCAGTGCTTTAAGGTACGGTCCGTATTTTTTCTTCCAGTTCAACTTTTGGATCAATCAAGCTCCTAAGTTTTGAAACTCTTTGGTCCGCTGGATCCACTACTAATTATTGCTTGGATTAAAAAACAAAAAAAACAAAAAAAAAAGCTGTAATTCAGGGTTACCATCTTGGATTTCTATTATTTTTACAAGAACAGACCAAAAAACCAAAGAATCCATCAACATTTTGTTGCCCTTTTAGTGCTTTGACGTCAGTCCATAAGTTGAAGCGTTAAAAAAAAAAAATGAGTAAGGAGTTGCAACTTGCAGTAGGCCCGAGAAAATGAGGTAAGTAAAACAAACTTTTAACTTTTGCGGAACTGTCCCCTAAATTGGCCTACCGTATCGCAGCGTTCGTATCATTTTTGTAAGAGTAAAACTAAGTAAGCAGGTAAACATTATTTTAGTGTCAATCTAAACTATTACTTCAAAAAAAAAAAAAGAAAACACCAAATGGGAACACTACAAAGTACTAAAAATAGGAAAGAATATTAGCAATAATCTAATCCAAAACTTATACTGAAAATACTAACCTAATTATTACATCAAACACTCGTAAATAATCTAACTAATTCGAGATAAAGTTGAACAAGAGACCTCACAAAACAACGTCAACTAGTGATCAGAGAGCTTAACCTGGAACTGCGCAGTCTAGAGCTCCAACCTCTCAGTAACGCTGCCTTCCATTAAAAACACATGAATGAATATTATTGTTAAAGGCAAAAATTTCCTTAATAATTGAGTGAGGTTCTTGGGTCAACTGTTAATTATTGCTCCAATTTTTTAAATCTGCTATTCAGGGTTACCACAAAGGATTATATTCTTCTGGTTTTTAACGAGCGCAGATAACAAAATCGTCGTTTTAAGCGTAGATCCAAGATAAATCTTTTTGGTGCCTTAAAGTATGGACGAAAGCATTGAAATCAAATTCATTAACGATTTGTTTCTTTGCTCACGATGAATCTAAAATTGTATGTCAACCAAGCTTATCAAATAGATATATCTCTGATCTAGGAGGATGTAGGACTGTCGCTGGATTCACGCAGAATTCACTGCTTTTCCTACCATAAGATACAAAATAAGTCGTGTTTCACAAACCGTGGCAACCCAGTGACTTACAGTTATACAGCACACTGTTTACAGCATGTCAGCTGCCCCAGGAAGTTCACTTTCTACTAACATGTCGTAAAGTTCACCGACATGAAAGGGATAACGCTTCGCCACAATATTAAGAAGAACATCGCTTGGATTAGCACTTCTCTCGTCGAGGAAGCATATTGAGTTGTAAGAAAATCCTAATCTCTGTGCAAGCTCCTTCCATCGCTCGTTGACTAGAAGAGTGCAAATAACTAATTAATATGCATACTGAATATGCTTAAATGAGTATATACCAAGGGAAAAAGACAAACAGCCGCATGGGAAGAAAAAAGGGCGTTCTTTTTCGCGCGTCCACACAAAACAGCCAGAACAAAGTTACTGTTACACTTACCAGTAAGAAAAAACGTTAACTCCATTCTTTGCTTGAAAGGCACGCATTGGACATCAAGTCCCTCATCTAGCAATGGTCCTGGATGGGACAAACAAGACAACTGAAACAAGCAATATGGATCACTTTAGCCGGACATGCATATTAGCGTTTTAACATAAGGTTCTAAAATTGGGTTCTTGGCTCTTGAGGGCGAGGCATCTAAACATCAACCCAAATAAATGCTTGGTTGATCCTGCTGTGATAAATAAGTAGGGTGTACTGCCGGAGCAAACTACAAATCGTTTTTAGATTACAACGACAAGCCGTTGGTCTCGTCTCAGAACATTTGCTACGTTGGAAAAGACTAAGTGACAATCTGCGGTGTGGTGGTGGTTATTTCCTTTATGTATAATTTCATGTTTCGTGTTTTTGTGCATGAGACCATCCTGTATGTTACATAACTGAGAGTTTCCCTTTCTTCCCTAATTCATCCATCAGTCATCAGCGCTCTCTCTCTCTCTCTCTATCTCTCTCTCGCTCGCGCTCTCTAGACGTATTGTCACCACGTTTGCAACCTTTTGTCTCCTATCAAATATGACCCCCTCAAAAAGGTTGGAAATGAGGAAAAAAGGGTTGCACTGCTTGTTTATGATAATTTCAATGTTCTGCCCAGTTTTGGGGTTGATTCGATAATTTTCCGTCTTTTTATTGCGCTCTTAAGCATAAAATGTTACAGATGTGCCACACGTGGTGGTAACGATCAGATTTAAGTGGTAAAAACCAATTTCACTGGCAACCGATAGATATTTCCGTCATTAACAAAGTTCACCCCGTTCACCCTCTTGCCACCATAATTTAACAATCGCTGTTTTGAACGCTGGAAGAATATGCTGTGAAAGCGTGTACTTTTTATGATCGATGTCAACTGAAGTCCAATTCGGCAAGTAATTTTAAGGCCATGTTGCCGTTTGCAAAGGTAATATACCCATTGCGCTGTTGTTATTTCTCGTAGGAACCTAAAATTTACCCGGTTTATAGCCCTATTAAAGGTCTGTTTGTCCCTAAATTTCTTTATCGATATCTCATGTTTAAAGGCTTTTATGGCCATTTTCCCGAACCCACCATTTTAGCGTTCAAAAATGGCAAATGTGTTTTTTGGTTCAGACATTTACTTGGTCTGGGAATAATTTAATTTGCAATTACCTACCGCATGTACGCACGTGACACCGCAAATTTCTGAAGTCTTTCAATGAACCATATCTTGAGTTTCTTTTCTTTATTGGGATTGAAACTCATTTGAAAGTGGCCTTTTAAGTGTAGATTTTTAACGTTTAAGCTGCATTGCGAATTTTTAATTGTATATAATTCGCAGCAAGAGTCACTGTTACCTTTATTTCGGTATTGCCTTTGGGGGTGTGTTTTAAGCCGGGGAAGTTTTTTTGGTCTCAGCATTGGCTCATGGCTTTCTCACTGCTTTAACTACCAGAGTACTGAGTACAGTTACTTTAAGAGAATGCGCCATCATCGCAGTTCCAGCACGGGTTACTTGGGCAATAGTTTGTGAAATTAAGTGGTGGGCTTATGTGAGCAGCAGAGTGTGCTGCATTATGCACGGTAAGATGCACTGATTATGGCCGGATTCCTTTTCAAAGAATCAGGAATAGTGAAAGAGCAATTAGAAAATTTAAATATTTGAACGTGACAACAGGTGCTTTTGACGTCTGTAATTGACAAGGGTGTGTCAAGGTAAAGGAAGGCCACATGTTACAGACCACGCCCAGATTTAAACTAAAGTGTCCGAATGTGGTTTTAATTTTTATTCTACAGATTAATTTTTAAGTGTCAACAGAAAGATTAAACGTTAATTATTAAGATTATTATTATTATTATTATTATTATCATTATTGTTGTTGTTGTTGTTATTCGTTTCTTTTTGTGAATAGCAGCTTGAAGGCCTTAGACAACTGCTGGAACTGTATTTTCGGTACCAGGCCTTCAAAACGACGCGCAAAAAGCTGCGTAAGCTGATATTCATTTTACCTTTCAGGAATTCCTTACTTGGGCTGAATTTTGCTTTTTGTGTTAATGAGGGCTTCAGTTGAACCACTTGGCATGTTTCTAGCTTTTCTTAATTAAAAATGCTGAAAAGACCGAAAATAAAATTTAGTAAAAGGATTGCACATGAGCGAAATGGCAAGTACTAGTCAGAATTGTTTCCTACCTTGTGTTTACTTTACAAGTAGGAATATACACTTACCGGTCCTTACCAGATGATGTCATGCTATCAGGCGCTAAAGAGAATGGTTTGAATCAAGCTTTATCTACTAGTTAATTGTGTGTGGCCTTCAAGAGTGCACAATCATTAATCACGCTGGTATTAGCGTCTTGAATTCTGACAGATGCCTTCCGTGAAAGCCAAATGAAATCCCCATCTGCTAAAGGACTGTAGCTAAATCGTTCAACCTCAGGTGCCCACAGGTTGTTACAAAGATGAAAGAGACTGTCAACGAGACTCTTGTTCGCTCATGACTGTGCACTCAACGCCAGTGCAGAGCAGAAGATGCAGCATGAAATGAATTGCTTCGCACAAGCCAGCGACCATTTCGGACTCAACATCAGCACCAAGAAGGTTGATGTTATGAAACAGCCTGCACTAGGAAAGACACATCAGGAGCCACGCATAACGGTGAAGGGATATAACCTCAAGGCAGTCGACAACTTCATCTACCTGAGTAGTACACTTTCTCGTGCAGTGAACACAGACGCTGAAGTCAACAACAGGATTGCCCGGCAAGGCCAGCACTGCTTTTGATAAACTCTGAACATCTGGGGATGGAGAAAACTCAGCGTTACCACCAAGTTGCAGGTCTACTATGCAGTGGTCCTAACCACCCTCCTTTGTGCCTGTGAGACCTGGATTGCCTACAGCAGACACGCTAGACAGCTCAACCACTTCCACATGAGCTGTCTCAGCAGACTTCTCCACATCTGATGGCAGGACAAAGTCACGGAGGTTCTGGAAGGAGATGGCCTTTGCAGAGTCTACACCCTCCTGCAGAAAGTCCAAGTTAGGTGGGCAGGCCATGTGGTCAGAGCGTCAGACATCCGAATTCCAAAGTAGTTATGTAGCCGAAGCAAGGCGCATCACCTAGGCGCAACGAAAGCGTGCTGTCGGAACAGCACCCATTCACACGTGTCCTACGTGTGGGCAATCCTTCAGGGCCCGGATTGGCCTCGCCAGTTACCTCCGGACCCACATCCACCGCTCTTCCCTTTGACTCGAAGCCATGGTCATCTTAGCCATTGAAGAATGGACAACAACAACAACAATAATAGGAGTCATATGTCCTAAAATCACTTTCAATCCGTAATGACTTGCACTTGTGCAACAAAAAATCCTTCATTTCGCCTTCAATTACCCTTGAAAAGTAGGCAAACGTCCGACGCTGTTAACTTTGGAAAGGTTTTCTCATCTGAGAATGATGACCAAAGGTATTAAACACACCTTTTTCGTTTGACATTAGTTCATGTAAGTAGCATTAAATAGTTATCATTTTAGCATTTCAGATTAATGTAAATGGCGACTTGTTGGTGAGATTCCATTTTCAGCTGTTTAGAAACAGATGGAAAAGAACGCAAACGGGCAGGCCCCGAAGGGCATTGTGGGTGGTTTTAAGATCTCTGCTCTTAGACTTCATCATCAAGAGTTACTCTCCTAGACTAAGAAAATGGCACAAGACCTATAATTACGAGTGCAAACAAAAAAAAAAAAAAAACGTTTTCAACAGAATTTAGTCAGTAACAATAACCCAGGTAACAGTCACGACCGAGTCAGAAGGGGACTGGGTCTATTCCTGTTTTGACGTCACAATCTACTTTGCATGCATTTTTACAAAGAGTTAATGCAATGTAAACCAGTTTGTGACGTCAAAACAGGAATAGACCCACTCCCCTTCTGACTCGGTCGTGAAAAAAAGATGCTTGGATTGTATGCATGGATTGATGCTTATAAAAACAAATCGGGCTTAAAATGTATTTAAAGTACATTTGTAACAATGATCAAGTGAAAAAAATATGTAAAAGTTAGTCATCCCACTTGCAGGCTTACATATAGAGTGCATGATTATCCACCAAACAACATGACAAAAGAAGCAATATGTTTTGAAGTAAAGTTCACATTTGACAGTGTTTTTCAAAGGTAATTTCGTAATCAGCGATTGCTTGGATTTTTTACCGGATTCACACACCACCAATGAAACCCTGCTTCAAAACGCTCAGCCAAGTGGTGTAGCGCACAATATTTTAATATTAATAACTTTAGGACGCGAGAATACAAGACTACGAGGTAAGGGTTGGGTTGGGAAACTTTTCTCTTTTAAATGAAATTTGAAACTGTAACAATACCTATTGGATTTATTAAGGAAAATAGTGAAAATAAGGAATTAGTTACAGAAGTGCCAAAAATGACATCTTGATAAGTGGTTACAAAAGTGCCATAAATGTTACTTAAGTGCCATAGTGATACCAAAGCGCCGCTTCATGTTACTTAAGTGCCATTGTTACCAAAGTGCCAAGTTACTTAAGTGTCACACGAGTTACATGAGTGTCATTTACGTTACGGAAGTGCCATATTTTGGTTACAAAAGTGACAATACGTCTAGCTCTCTCGCTCTCTCTCTCTCTCTCTCTCTCTCTCTCTCTCTCTCTCTCTCTCTCTCTCTCTCTCTCTCACTCTCTTTCTCTCTCACTCACTCACTCACTCTCTCATTCATTCAGTATTTCATTGTCTCTGAAGTTAAAGAATGAATGCACAAACAAGCAAATAAACGAATAAACAATTAGTGATCTTATCTATGTAACACATTTAATTTGATCAGTATATATATATCTCCTTTCTTACCAGTAGTGCCACAAGGGACAATAGTCCTCAAGTATTCGACTACATCCTTTCGGTTTTCGGATTTCGCAGTATTAGCGAGACAACGAATCCAACGTTTGTCCTCGTTCTGCGGATTAGCCAGTGCTGTAGGCATCAAATGAAGACTCTCTTGAAACTTAGACACGACACCCTTAGGATCACATGACGGAACGTGCATGGAATTTACAACTCCATCGGGCAAAGCAAGTGCCTTTTCAGACGCAGCTGAAAAGTGAACAAATGATGTAACATAAAAGGGATATATTTAAACATGCAAAAAATACAAAAATCTTTGTTAAAAACAAAGACGTTTCGACGTTACAATCTATAAATACTAAAATAACAATAGCTGATAAGGAGGTATATTAAAAGAAAGGAACAATGAAATTTAAACAAAAAGTCTGGCACGTATGGAGTCCGCCTGGATATTCAAATTAGGCTTGAGACTCTTCATTAATGAAGAACATTTCGTGGAGTAAGGAATCAAATTTGCCCTGGCACTTTCTTAAAAACGTTAAATTGGTTTTCTTTTAAAAGATTTTCCGACCGTGAGCATGTTCAGCGATGCGTTGGTGAAGGTGTCGGACCTTATACCCAACATAATCTGCATCACACAGATCACATTTAAAATAGTAAATATGATGTTTTGAATGGATTTCAAAACAGGATGCAAATGATTAACAACGATTTAATAAACAGATGCAAGAAGATATGTTACAGCATAGGTGGACGCCATGATCGTTCTGTTCGATATATCCCATAGTTCCTAGCGAACATCCGGTATCAATAACTTCCGGTTTATATGAACATTACATCTCTTTCCCCTTAGTGGGTAACTCTCTAGAGTAATATGGATAGAAATAAAATAAACTTCAACTAATCAGTGTCCATGAAACTATGACTACTGACTGAAATCAAAGCCCAACAGAAACAAACGTTTTTGTACAGGCGACAGCATTGTTAACTTAACACACTATACTGTCATAGTTCAGAGCTCACAGTTGACTAAGAATCTAGGCCTACAAATCAAGAATCTGACGGGGAACTCGTTTCCTGGAAGATCTACGCAATGGTGGTTGACCAACCGGGTGAGACGCACTAGCTTGGCGCTCTGGGATAGGGCTAAATGAACTTGTAGCATTAGCTTGCATGCCAGGGAAGCTCAAGGGTTTTGATATGCAGACGGGTCAGAAGCAAGAGCACGTGTGCGTGCAGCAGGCAGCTGTTGTTAGCGTTTAATGTCAGCCGGAGAGCTGAGACCACTGTCACGGGACGGATCATCATCATGGTTGATGACTGACTGGTCCAGAGTTTTAAAGTGCCCATAACCTAATTTTTCTCACTTAGTCATCTGAATCTACACATATCTCATAGACGTTTCGCGAAAAATTAATTGCGATTTTCCCAAAACGCGATTTAAAAATGAAATTATAAAACGTTCAAATTTGCCGTCATTTTCGCTCACCATTCGCCTTAGTCTTTTATCGATTCTTCCCGGTCACAATACTGCTGTGACGTAGATTAAGGAACACGTGACTTCAAAAAAGGAATAGCGATATAAACAGTATAGTAAGGAATAATTCCCTTTAAAATGCCTAAAAGATGCGTAACCACTCGGTGTAACAACACAGCTGATCCCAAAAAAAGAATAAGTATATGTAGGAATCCTTCGACTCGCAAAACTCAATACCTCAAAAAAGAAGGAAAAATGGCTGCAGATTTTGTCTTGGTAAAAAGGAGCCTGGTAAAACTTCGTCCCTGTGCTAGAATCACTTCAAAGAGGATAACGTCCAGTATTGTATGGATATCAAAATGAAAAGATCGGACGACTGACGAGATTCGCTTACAGGCACAGACATAAGGGTTGATTTAATTCCCTCGCGAGACCTTCCTTATCCTCTTGTTCTTTTCTGTAATTTTGTAGCCATTGCTCGTCTGCTAATGGTTCTTCTACGTAGGGTTCCGTGTAGTTCTGGATTTCAGTGCTAGCGCTGGCTACTCGTCGAGACCGGCAACTACTCGCCTCAAATTCTTTTTTTTTTTGATCGCCAGTTTTTTCACTTCCAGATTGAGAGGCACTTTCCTTGATGGTAAATATAGGCATGATTGATTTTTTTGTTTTCTGAAAAATACCAAAAACGGTCGCTGAGCGATACCTTGGCGTTGATTAGTAAGAAAAGATAAGACCCACGTCAACAAGCATTCCTTAATCTACATCACAGCGAGCCCGTGAAGTCCTGACCAGTGGAAGGGGTGTACCAAACTAACGTAGGATTGAAAAAATCGTAGAAAATTCTCCTCTCTGGAATTGAAAAATTCTTTCGCCACCGTTCATTTTTTACTATGGCCCTTCAACTAGAAAAATAAAACTTTTTAGGTTATGGGCACTTTAAAGAAAGAGGAATTTCTGGTAACCGTGCGATTCTCGTTTTGAGCGGTAATCATGCTGCCTTTCTTATTCACTACAGTCAAAGGGGTAGGGTCGTAAACAGTTGCACCTTTAGACACAGTAAATGGTCTCTTCACTAGTACGGTTTCACCAAGGTGAGATAGTGCTGGGTTTCACATAGACCTTGCTGTCAGCATGAGCCTTGAACTTGGATTTCTGCGAGAAATTGCGCTTGCGGATGATCTCTGACACAAGGTCAACGAAGTTGGTCTGTGGTAGCTTGTTACGCACAGGACGTTTCAGTAACAATACTGCTGGGGCCACACCAGTGGTTTGATGAGGAGAGGTGCGACAGTTTCTCAGAATCGCCTGCAGCTCCTTTCTCCAGTTTCTTCCTTCCACTTTAGCGGCTTTAAGACACTTCTTCAGTGTTTTCACGAATATCTCTCTACCTTACCGTTGGCCCTAGGCCATAATGGGGTTACCTTGCGATGCTTGAAACCGAGCGCATAAGCAAACTTGGCAAACTCTTCTCCGCTGAAAGGTGGACCATTGTCTGATCTAACAATCTTGGGAGTTCCGATTGTAGCAAATAGCTGATCTCACTTAGGTATGACAGCACTAGCGGACGTTGACGACACTGGTTCTACGAACGGGAACCTTGAATAATCATCAACCAGTAGAAGTAGGGTTTCACCCTGAATATGTTCAATTAAAGTCAATGCTTACTTCATCAAAAGGGCTGTCAGGAAGAGTTGATATTGAACAGGCTCTCTAGCGTACACTGGGGTTACAACTTGGCACGGTAAACAGGCCTTGACCTTTGTTTCAACCATCTTGTCCATGCATGGGAACTACACCTTTTCTCGCAGGAGGGCGTTAGTTTTAACTTTGCCCAAGTGACCTTCATGGGCGATGTCAACAATTCGTTCTTGTAGTGCAGCAGGAACTGCTAAACGATCCCATTTTAACAGGACAGTGTCAGTCCAGGTTAACTGCTCCTTGACTTGCTCATTGGGGGATAGCTTGGATAATGATACACCAGGTGGCGCCTTATGCCAGCAACCGGATTTCATTGCAGATATAACCGCTTATAGCACTGGATCCGTTGCGGTTGCAGATTCTACCTCAGACAATGTTACGGCTTTTGGTACTGCATTTCTTGTGATAAAAGACATGTGGTCTTCAGATTCGATTTCATAATTGTGAGATTCCAAGTCTCCTACTGGGTGTCTGGAGGCATAATCTGCTGGGTTTGAGGCACCAGGGCGATATTCTACTCTGAATCGGTACTGCTGTAGCTCCATGAGCAAACGTTCTATCCTGGCGGACGGTTTAGAGGTGGGGTTGTTAAGCAAGGAAACCAGAGGTTGATGGTCTGTGATTACTTTAAATTCCCCTCCATAGATGAACAGGTGAAAGCGGTTGACAACCCAGTAAACTGACAAAGCTTCACGATCAATCTGTGGATATCTAGCTTGAGTTGGTGTCAGTGGAGAACTGACATAATGTAAAGGTGTCACTTCATTAGTCAAAACATCTTTCTGGGTCAGGACAGCACCTAAACCAATGGGACTACCATCGACAAAGATGGACGTAGCTTTCGTTGGATCAAAGTATCCAAGGGTAGTCTTGGTAGATAGTGCCGCTTTTAGGCGTTCGAATGATGACTGTTCTTCCTCAGTCCACTGCCACTTCACTCCATTACAGGTCAGCTGTCGAAGAGGCCTGGTGATTAGTGCAAAATTCTTGATGAACCTAGAGCAGAATGCAGCTGAGCTAAGGAGGCTTCGTACTTCAGATACATTGGTTGGCGGAACAACATTTTAAAAAGCTTCAACCTTTTTAGGGTCAGTTGACATGCCCTTTTCAGAGAACACATGGCCAAAGAAGAGCATAGTGGGAACTCGAAACTGACACTTAGGTAAGTTTATTGTCAGACCACTCTCCTGGAGTTGACGGAACACTTGTCCCAGATGTCGGTCATGAGTGTCTTGGTCTGCGCCCCCAACATAGATGTCATCACTGATGTTCTTGACGCAGGGTATGCCACGGATTGCATCACCCACCTTCTTTTGGAAGATTTCTGCTGCGCACGAGAGACCAAAATTGAGACGTTTGTATTGGAACAGTCCGACGTGTGTAGAAAACGTGCTCAGTGCTCTCGAGTCGGGATGCAATGGGATCTGGTGGTACCCTTGATTTAACTCGATCTTCCTAAACACTTTACAACCGTTTAAGTCCGACACTACGTCATCGATGGTGGGTATGATGTGTCGCTCCCTGATGATAGCTTTGTTTAATGAACGCATGTCCACACAAATTCTAATCTCGTTCGGTTTATTCGGCTTGGGCACAACAACAATTGGCGATACCCAAGGGGTGGGGCCTTCTACACATTCAATGATGTCATCATTTTCGAGCTGTTTGAGTTTTTCCTCCACCTGTTTTCTTACATGGAAAGGGACTCGGCGATGTGGCTGAGCCACGGGTTTGACAGATTCATCTACATGTATGCGTGCTGGTTCACCTTTGTAATTGCCCATTCCACTGATTAGATTAGGAAATTCCTTGAGAGAACCTGGGGCCTCAGGTGGCAGGCTAACAGGGGGTTCGACCGTGCTAACAGATTCAATAAGATTTAATGCTTGTGAGGTTGTCCAGCTAAGTATGGAGCTTGATGAACCCTTTGCGACATAGGATGTTTACACAGATGAACAGCTACCACTGGTGACAGTAGCTCGGAACTTTCCACACAGGGTTAGTGGCTTATCAGACATGTATGGATACACTTTGGCACTTGTTTCAGCCAGTTGCGGCTTTGATTTAAGACCATCAAAGTCTCTCTTGCTTAAGGTATTCACGGTTGCTCCTGAATCTGCCATAATGCGGATTGGTGTGTTCATGATGGTGACCTGAAAGATAGGCTTGCAAGCTTCGTGTCCCTCTGTTGTCACTATCAACACCGGCTAGAAATGACATTTCACTACTCGGAGACTCTTCAACATCTGCAGACCTGACATGGTATTTACCTCTTGACGTTTTCTTTGGGTGCAAAGATTTGGACCGATTATTGGGTTTGCCACGACAAACTTTGGAGAAATGGTTCATTTTGCCACAGTTCAAACACTTTTTATCTTGAGCAGGGCAAGTTCCTTGATGTGGATAATTTTCACCACATAAACCACACCTATTGTTACGCAATCCAGACTTTGGTAGACCACGAGAATTCTCTATCTGCTGAACGTCGGTTGCTTTATTTCTACCATAGCCCAGTGCATTGGATTGCTGTTTCTCTATCTCACTGGTCTGTTTGTCGGCGGTTTCCATGGCGCAAGCTACTTTCAACAAGATCTCAAGATTGAGGCTCTGTTCGATTGCTTTACGTCTCAGGCAAAGCCATGAGGTTCCTTGAATAATCTGCTGCTTCATTTCCAGTTCAGGATCGGCGAAAACTCGATAATTTTTTCACCAGACTTTTGCGTTTCCTGACAAAAGACATAGACGTGATAATCCACACACTGTTGAGGCTCGAAATGGTCAGTAAGAGCCTTTACGGTAGTCTTGTATTCGTCACTTCCTTCCGGCGGTTCTGGAACGGTAAGGGTCTCAAACACATCACAGGTTTCTTCTCCCACGTAATGCAACAAGATGGCTTTCTTTTGAGATGCTCGGGTAATGTTCATTGCTGTAAACATGTTGTCCAAACGCTTGACATACTTCTCAAAGCGAACGGGTACTGTATCTCTTGGTTGAAGATCAAACTCAGGAAAGGTCGGTAGGTTAACTGCCATTGCAGAGGCTGCTGAAGGCTGCAAAGGCGAAGTGGTTGATGAAGAATCTGCAGGCATTGAAACAAGGCTGATGGGGTAGGATTTAAACGCAAAGATTTCCGTTCTCGATTATTTGCATCCTATCCTCGTCGCCAGTTGTGATGTTTTGAATGGATTTCAAAACAGGATGCAAATGATTAACAACGATTTAATAAACAGATGCAAGAAGACATGTTACAGCATAGGTGGACGCCATGATCGTTCTGTTCGATATATCCCATAGTTCCTAGCGAACATCCGGTATCAATAACGTCGGGTTTATATGAATATTACAGTAAACAACACATTGCTGATTCACAAATGATGGCTTCATTTTCTACTATCAGCTACTTTGTTTTGCATAATGCCTCAGAAACCAGGGCGGTAAGAAACACCAATACAATACAATTGGATTTGTATAGCCCATATTCCTTAAAATGTTCATATACTGCTGTTTGCATTATGTCAATTTAAAAGTTACAATGCGGTCCGGAAACAATTCAATTCATAAGATTGGTTTTACAGTACAACCGGTTTCCATGGGCAAAAAAATTGGGGCAAGATCTTAAACCAAAAGAAATAAAGCCATCAATTGTGAATCAGCAATGTGTTGTTTACTATTTTAAATGTGATATGTCTTGGGTGATGCAGATCATGTTGGGTATACAGGCCGACACCCGTCACCAGCACATTGCTGAACACAAAAATTCGGCCATTGGCCGTCATTAAATGGAAGCTCACGTTAGCAAAAATGTTTTGGAAGAAAACCAATTTAGTCTTAAGAAAGTGCCACGGCAAATTTGATTGCTTAGTCTACGAAATGCTCTTCATTGAGGTCTCAAGCCTAATTTAAATATCCAGAAGGATTTCATACTTGCCAAACCTTTTGTTCAATTTTCATTGTTCCTTTCTATTACTATACCCCCTTGTCAGCTATTGTTCTTTTAGTATTTATAGATTGTAATTCTCAAATAACGTTGACTTGATAATTAGGTTTAGCCGACGTCGAAACGTCGTCGTTTTTAACAAAACTTTTAATATTTCAGCATGTTTAAATATATATTTATCGCAATTTTTTATAATTAAATGTTTTTCAACGAAATACAGTGAATAATGGATTTTTTAAGTTAAACACAACTTGTGAAATGATATATGAAATGGATCATATATGAACTGCGTATATGAAATCAAGTGAAGCTATGATCCTAGCAGTTCTGAATGCAATTTTTGCAATTGTGTAAAGAAGCCTGAAAATTTCACGTCAATTCTAGGACCGATTCTTTTTTCTGTTATTTGTAAATGACATGCCGAATGTAATTAATAGTGCGACGCTGGCGATGTTTGCTGACAATTCTAAATGTTGTAGGATCATAAAAAATGATGCTGGTTTTAGGAAATTGCAGCAGGATTTAGTTTCGCTTACAACGTGGTCCTTGTCAAATGAATTGTATTTTCATCCTACAAAGTGCAGTAATCTGCGTATATCTAGGAAGCGTATTAGTCCATATCGTAGCTATAGTATAAATGGTATAGATGTGGAGGTTGTCTCAACTGAAAAAGATTTGGGGGTAGTTGTCGTAAATGATACCTCTTGGAAGGATCATATACTCATAATAGTTGCTAAAGCAAATAGGTTACTGGGCTTTATTAGAAGGAGCTGCGCAGGAATTGTTGGCAGTGTTGCGCTGTTGCGTCTTTACTGTTCATTAGTGCGTTCACACTTTTGCTGTTGCTCTCAGTTATGGACACCTCAGTCTGTTATCAGCAATTTCGTCTTAGTTGAAAAAGTGCAAAGAAGAGCTACACGCTTTATACTAAAAAATAGTAGTAACTTATCTTATATGGATCGCTTAATCAAACTGAAGTTATTGCCTTTTAATTACTGGCTTGAATATCTCGACTTAGTGTTCTTTTTTAGATGTCTTCATGGTCATGTTGATCTAACTCGTTCATTTAATTACTATTTTTCCTTTGTTACGAGTCAAACGCGTCAAGCGTGCTCAGGGCTGAACTTAAAGATTAATAATAATCGCACATCAACTTTTCGGGACTTCGATTTTAATAGGATAGCAAATTTGTGGAACAATATACCTAATGATGTGAGGCCGGCTGAGTCTATTGACTGTTTTAAGCGTAAACTTAAGTCGTTTTATTTCAAGACACTTTTCAACGTTTTTGATGGCGACAACTTTCGTACCTTTAAAATAATTTGTCCTAAATGTCGCCGGGTAAATACCCTTGCACTTGTCAAGCAGCCTATTTAGTCTATTTACGTACATTATTAAGTTAATATTTTAGAAGAGGGTCGGGTTGGTGCTTAAACCTAGCAGGGGACTTATGTCCTCTTGTTTTTGCACCGGTACTGCTTTGTACAAATCCTTAAATAAATAAATAAAATAAATAAAAAAATAGACTTCAACGGGGTTTGAACGCATAACGTCGCGATACCGGTGCGACGCTCACGGGAACATTGCAACCCAAAAATGACCATCTACCAACGTCACTGGCGTCGCACCGGTATCGCGAGGTCAAGGCTTCAAACCCTGTTGAAGTCCTGAATTGTTCAGGATTCTTTACGCAATTGCAAAAATTGCGTTCATAACCGCGAGTATCATAGCTTCACTTGATAAACACAACTTGGTGTAAAATGTGAATGCAGTTTAATTTTAATAATCAAATGGTCTGATTTGATGTTCTTTTCAGCACCCATTGAAATTAAATCTATTTGGAACTTTCCTAACAACGATAGTTTTTTTGTTGCTCTTCTCTTTCTAAGGATCACATGTGAGAAGAAGCATTGGCTTAAATCTCCGAAAATCGCCAATGTTTGCAAGAAGTGGCCAACTAACTACAACCTTGTTTGAGATGAAAATACAGTACCTTTCTTAAAAGAAACAGCGCTTCTTGCAGCGACGTCATGTCCAAGAGATGTCTAGTGATGCAATGAAAAAAAAGACCACTTTTCTTAGATTGTTATTTACCTGTATCCTGATTGGGAGCAAAGGACGAGAAGAAAAAAAAAAACGAACTGTTCGTCGGATGTCCGCTGAAATCTAACCCATACCCTGAAGTTTTTTACTTTTATGTTTTCCATAATACTCATTATATATTACTATTGTTATATTAATGTTGACAAAGTGTAAACAAACCTGATTGACTGAAGTACCTCTTGCCTCTGCATCTGAAAAAGAAAACCATGGTGCAAACATGTGAAAAGGAATCCTGCAGTCTCCTCGGAGACCAGGTTTGGTGCAGTATTGACATTGCTTTAAGTCTGCTTCCGACAAGAAATGTAGACACTCGCAGCCACGCACATCGTGAGCGCGGCATTTGACAGTTCCTTTCAGCGAACAAACTGGACAGCAGACGCACATTTCAAATCGTATGTTGCTTAGCCAGTCAAACTCATTTCGCATGCTCTCCAGAATCATTCTCAGCTGCCAGTGGAGTGCAAGGCTTGTAGACGAGTCAAAATTACCATAAGTAAAACCTGGTGTTATTGTTTCAACGGCACAATCTCCGGTGTGAATTGCAACTTCGATACACGACGAATGGCAAAGGAAAATGACGGAAGTTCCTTGATTAGGAAGTATATGAAACAGCGCAAAGTTTCGAGACAGTTCAGGATTTACTGGACTCTTCCATTCCTTCTTGCTCCACTGGTAAAACTGCAGGACAAGACGGGGGAAAAGACCAGGGGGCACTCGACCCAATTCGAACCTTATGAAGAGCGAAGGAACTTGAATCGAGTCTAGTAGCTTAAAAACGTCATCTGTTGGAGCCGATTTGAGCATGGACGGTACAAGATATTGTTGGTTTGCATCCTGAGTTGGCCAGGAACAGAGCAAGCTAAATCTTTCCATAATCGCCAGGAGGCTGCTGTGGGTTTCCTCGATCACGGACAAAGACTTCCAGGCATGAATTAGCAGCCTTTCATCCAATATTCCCGTCATTTCAAGTTTATGCCAAAGATCTTCAACGGTTCTCTCTGATCGCTCATAAGGCTTAATGGTAATGACACTTCTGAAGATATCAATGAGCCATTGAAGATCCAGTATAACCATCCTTTCCAGCGCTTGTTGTCCACTAAAATGAATCAAAATTCTCTGATCATGTAAAAAGTTTGTGGCCGCGCAAAACTCGTCATCATCCCTCAAACCACACGTATCAAAGGCGATTTCCATGGCTTTCTCTTTAGGTATCCACTTGTGACCCTCTTCACGAAGGCGGTGGAGTTCATTCTCATACTTCAGCCACTTCAATGGGATGGGTTGTTTCAAATGAGGTAATTCCTTGGCAATAGCAAGGATTTCTTGCCTCAGCCGTATCACCTCCTGACAATCATTTTCACTTCCCGACTTTGTGTTATCAACTACAAAGACGTCTTGAAAGAGATGATCCTTATAAATCTTTGTTCGCAAGAAACCATATATTTCAAGGGCCATCTTTCTCGCATTGGGATGTTCGTCAGGACTTTCAGTATAGGGCTTGTCAGCATGAGTGCAGACTAGAAAAACTGGAGGCAACCTTGTGGGCGACATTTCAGGCAGAGCAGTGGCCAGGCTCGAGGCATTTGAACTAGCCAACGAATAAATTGATGACAACCAAAAATCGAGCCAATCCATATTTGTATCAGTGAAGTTAATATCATCAGCTTTCTTGTACAGCCCTTCTCTCTCAGGAATGTTCGCTTGATGATATGGATCTTGACTCAAGTCACACGTCAAGATATAAAGGGCTTTATCTGTCATAAAGATTGGGTGGGTGGCATAATAGACCCTCTGACCTCCAAAGTCCCACAATGTTGAATAAATACTGTCCTCTCTTTCAAGCTTCTGAGCACTCTCAAGCATTTCTATTGACAATTTCACTAAATCGTCCGATAGTTTTGTTTCAAAGATATTAGTCTCTGCAGTGTCCTTCTCGGTTTGTTCACTTGTACTTGATTCCTCCGAGGATTTAAGGGCGGAAGCGCCTGGCATCTTTTCTTGCTCTCCTTTCAAGCTTTTAACCATGAAGCTCGCTACATGGCGATCAAAGAAGACCTTGGAATCAACATCAGATTCTATTCCTTTCTGGCCTGTCCTCCAAACTTCCATTGAGATTTTAAAATGGGAAGGATCAGTCTCTATTCCTTCTGTGCTAGCTTGCGTTGCACTGAAGGCTTCTCCAGTCAAAGACTTCTTCAAACTGGTCTTTCCGACCCGATGTTGGCCAACTATCATGATTGGCAGTCTTCTTACGAGGGCTGTACCATCCTTGAGAGCACTATTGAAGGCTTTAACAGCACGCGGACCACGTGACAGAATCTCAGACGGAACAGATCGTTCTGGATTGAAAATCAAATACTAACAATGTAAAATCCAAGTCTTTAAAATATTAATCTATCCAGTTATAACTAAGGGATAAAATGCCTCAGACGTTTTCTGTTATTAACTACATGGCAGACCTACTATATGAAACACCGTCCCTCCCTTTCGACAAAGAATGTGTGAAACCAGAAATACAATGGATGGTTAGTCATTTTTATACCTTATTCCAAGGTTCATTAATATTTCAAGGGTATATATAGTTCTATGCAAAGGCAGAAACCAGTCAAGTGCATCCAACACTGAAGCCAGTATTCTCGTCGTTCGCTCACGTGGCCTAATCCTAATAACTTTGAAACTATCTGCTTAACAAGTGTTCCTTGGCGTGTAAAGAGCCGGATTGTCATGATTTTCATGATTTTGAAAACTGTAAGGCACAAAGAAAATACTTTCTCGTACAACCACTATTTCAGGAGAGGGGTCGAGGGAGATGCAAAATCGATGGGTTTCGGTAATAAATCATGCAGATGCTAACATCAGACATTATTGAAACTGTGTTTGTAGTTGTGGGTTCGTTGCAGGACCCCCAGCTGGATAGAGCAAGTTTAATTTCGGCTGAGTAGCAGCACTTAATCTTGACGGACGAAGCTACGACTTAAAGGCCCAGAAATACGGGCAACATTTTTCGTGCAACTTGTCGCGTAACAGTGTTGCGTTGCAAGTTGAGATGGTTTGTTGCGCGTCTAACCACCTTCTTGCGCAACAATTTTTTTATGTTGCAAAAAGTAGACGTCGCTTTTGCTTTTAGCAACATGAAAATTTGTTGTACGAGGAGGTGGTAATACGCGCAACAAACTATCTCAACTTGCAACGCAACATTGTTGCGCGACAATTTGCACGGAAAATGTTGCCCGTATTACTGGGCCTTAAGAGCTTCTGCCTGAGAGACCGGGGCAGACTTGGAAATGAAGGTCGGCCGATTTCGCTTAAAATTGACACACAAAGTAC
>NC_090889.1:44669773-44677273 GCF_036669925.1 Montipora capricornis
GGCTCCAACTTTCATCTTGTCATACACCACTGTACTAGTTATTACACAGAAACAACAAAACCAACATGACACAATACCTTGCTGTTTCTCTTTCAACCACTGTTCAATTTCTGAAACTAAAAAAAAAAGGGACGGATATTGAAAACTTTATGCATTTAATATTACTCTTGATTTATCTTATTTACCTGGTCATAATTGCTTTCTTTGCTAAATTAAGGAGTTTGAAGAGAAATGACGGGAAGGGTTGACCTATAAGCAGGGGAAAAATACAGACAAACTGTAACATCTTCTTCGTAATCTCATTTTTCTATCTCTTTTTCTGAACTATATAAGGGACAGGTATTGGAAGAAACTTTATGCATTTTATCATTACTCTTGATTGATCTTATTTATCTGATATTTGCTATACAGACAAATTGTAACAATTTCTTGCGCTATGCAAGTCAGTTTCTACTTTCTCGTGTCTTAAGGAATTCCTGAAAAGTTGCATTGTCTTACTCAATATTTGGAAAAAGAAAAAGAACGCCAGAGGGAAACAATAATAATAATCTTTATTTCTTAAGATAAAAATACATATCCTAAGTTACAATTAATAAGAAAGAAAAAATATAAACTCTAGAAATTTACATATCCTATTTTAAAATAATTCTGTTACTAAAAACGTTCTTAAATCTGTCAGTGTGGATCCTAGGGACAGAGACTGACGTATTTCTAAGATTGTACCTCGTTTTCTTTTCCTTACGTAAAAACTGGAAGAACGGACATTCGGGGTCGTTCGATCTTTTTTGTTAAGTGTCTTGTCTGCCTTCTCTAGCAAGTCCCTAATATTTACAATCTTGGACGTATACTTTCTTTTCATACACCGGTCTAAAAAAATTCTGTATTACAGAAAGGTCGGAATGTGAGGCACCATAAACTGACAGAGCGTAAGAAAAATTGGGTAAAACTATTGTGTTAAAAAGGTGATCTACTTCCTCCTGGGACATTCCTTCCTTACGTAGGGATCCTCACTATTATGTAGAAAAACGACTGATTTGGAAAATAACGGGTCGAGGGTCTGGTCTTGTTTCCTTTCTGTGAGCCAGAGGACAGGAATGAACCATCAAGTGAGGAGGACTGCATGTCCCCGAGCGTTGCAACGAAACAATAAATGTGTAAACACACGACTCGCCTTTCTTTCATAGGGTAGTGTAGATTGCCCCAATATGCAAGAGGCACTCAACACAAAGTGCAATTTAAAAGACAACAGCTTTTCTTCAGTCCTGTTGTTCCGATTTAAGGACGGTGTCTACTAATTCAAAGATATTTTTGCCCCGAAAAATCCAACAAGAAAATTGGGGGTAACCACAATGCACCCATTTTTCAATCTTTAAAATACAAAGAAATGTATGGCGGTCTTTCTCAAATTGAAGCATAATTATCCCTCAAAAATGCATGGTAACCCCCAATTTTCTTTTCTGATACCGAGAGTACTTACTAAGATCTACTTTCTCTGGATAGTTTTAAACCGCGCAAAAATATCCTCGTATTAGTAAGCCTCTCCGATAGGAAATCCGAGTATTTCGAGATGCGCAGAACGTATGCGCAATAACAATAGTAGGCACCGTCCTTAAATAACTTCAAATGCATACTAGAGAGCTAAATTGCGATTAACTCTGCTAAATTACGTCTTCGCACAACCTGAGTGACCTTCAAAATAGCTGTCTCTATACCCCAATGAAAATTGATGACGTAGTGGAGAGTTCAAAGACAAAAGAAGGATTATCGGTCGATTTATCAAACTCTCAATTGCATAACCAATCACACCATGAATTATGAATTATGAATTCGGATTGTGATGGTTTTCTGACTTCTACAGCACATAGAAATTTCTTTCCAGTACAACCACTATTTTAAGAGGGGTCGAGGTAGATGCAAAATCGATGGCTTTCGGTCATAAATTGTACAGATTCATCAAAACAGTTGTTACAGATTAGTAATATTAGATCAAAAGTTAAGCAATGTACCTTTCATGATTGTGAGAATTGTAACCGCCCAGAGAACCTACAAACACGCTGTCATTTAATTGTTTTGAACCTCTTACTCAAAATGGGGTCTACAATATCACCATGGGAATGGCCAAGAAATAATGTCCTCTCTATCCGATGCCATCACCTCTGGTTGTTAAATGCTGAGATGTCCTTCTACCAGTCATAACTAAAATAGTGAATCTTTCGCTTGAAAGTGATCATTTCCCTTCAGCTTGGAAAGAAGCCTTAGTCCTGCCAATTCTTATTATAAGAAACCTTATCTCGAACTTGTCTGCAAGAACTACCGGCCTATCCGTAACTTTTCTTTTATTTCTAAAGTAATTGAGCGAGCTGTACTTCTTCAACTAAAAATTAAAATCATATGGAAAGGATGAACATGCTCAGGCCAATACTGTTCCTTTCATTATTTACTTTTGTATAATATGTCAATAATTATTGATATCCATGCATAATAACCAAATCTAATCCTAACCTGACTCTATTTTTTCTCAAGAATTAATTTAGGCTTCAAAAAACGTTTCTTCAATTCATTCGAATGCGTATTCAGCCTAGGTAAAATGAGGATCACCAGTTTAAACCCAGGAAAAAACGGATTCAACCCGAGAACGGATTTTACAGGCATCATATACACAACCATTGTTCGCTATGAGAGGCCTTAATCAGAACAACTTTCGTACAAGAGTAATGGGCATATCTATAAGTTTTCTAGGACTTAAACGGGTCTCTCTCCCTAAGCCTGTCAAGTGCCATTTAATAGGTGCACGATGAAGATATAAGCGCTTCAAAGAAACACTCTTAATCTAGGAACTTGGGATCTGGCATCGCGTCATTTCAATCTCAATACATCAACAAAGTGGAGGGCCTCCTCGTAGGCCACGACAATCTGTACATTTCTAAAACCTTTTTTTTATGAAACCTCATAATTGCTTTTGATAGACATAATACGTTTTTTTTTTTTAAAAGCATATTTTACGGGCAAATTTTGCTCTGAGAGTGCCAAAACTCATCGAGAGGGCTCACTTCGAATATATCTCAAATAGTGGTTTGTCAAAAAACGACAGCCAAACATGTACAAAGAAGATAAAAGGAATACCAGCAGGTGGAACGCACATATTTAGGTATTTGTGAGAAATCTCATCAATTCAGATATAGAAGACTGGGCATGAAAAAATCAATAGTTATTTTGCTAGAGCAACATTAACGGCGAGCCAAACAGAAAAATATATATTAGTTGTGATTTAGACACAGAAGACCACCTGTCACCAAATATCCAAGCCGCAAAGGAGAGCACATTAATATTAGGGGCAGAATAAAGTGAACATTAAAGAAAACAATGCCCAACTGTGTCAGTGTGGAAACCACAAATTTAAGATGACAAAACACTGTTTTTACTGAAGCACTTCTACTTCCTTTTAAGCGGATTTTGTCTGGAAGCACAAACTTCGTCACTGATAAGTGCTACCACGAAGGTTTATATTTTTGACAGTTAATGTGTTCTGCACGCTGTTACCATGGTAACAGGTCTAGGTTAAAACAAGGCCTAACGGATGCTTATTCTTAATTTATACAAATGTTACTCATTAGTTTTTTTTTTTTGAGCAGCATTTGCTTACTTAAAATGATAAAAGAAAAATATGTTTAACAGCTGTTGTCATAGAATTGGTCACAATTCCCTCATAGACGTTTTTTAGTTTTCCCGATGCAATGCAATCTCAACCGCAGACCTCCTTTCTTTACGGAGGGAGAGAAGAGCTCTGGAGAACCCTGACACAAATTATCGTCTCATTGGTTTTCTTCGTCTGTAATTGGTTTTCAGCATTCATGTTAACGCGAAGAGTGAGTAGGTGTCGTAACGTAAGGTTTATGCAGCCCATTTTTGGCTATAAGAACCCTACGGGGTATGTTCTCCTATGGGTCGATCCGAGGCTCTGGTGACGAGAATGAGCCAACAGATGTTGGTCTCAAATGTTTGAGCAATTGCGCATGCACCACACTTTGCTGGGTTCCCCTGAAAGATTTTCACTTCATTAAAAATATAAGTAACAGATAATTTTTGCGACCAGAATCATATAAGCAGAATCAACGAGGTGATTTGATTGTGCGAAGCTACTATTCTTGTTTTGTACAACGAAAGCGGTTGACAACGTCTGACTGAACCACAACAAAGTTATTGCAGAGTATATGCTGTCGGTCAAATTCGGTCTCAAGTTGAATCTGTTTTTACCTGGATAAAATAGGTGATCCTCATTAGAGCAACTATCAACTCCCTCACAAGGACTGAAAACACCAATACCTTACCTCAAGATCTATCTTACGCATATCAACACATATTCTTAATGTTTCGTATCATCTTATCTGTTTCCGTAATCAGATACTTATCCATTCAGTCTCAACGTTACGTTACAACATAGTAAGGGAACAAAGAACTGCACTATGCACTTGCTAACCGCTATTCGAACTCGAACCCTCCAGATCTATAGTCCTGTGCCACTACACTACAACGACGAGCATGCTCAACCTAACACCGTTCTTTTTCATCATTTCCTTTCATATAATAACTCAATTGATATCCATGTATAAAACCAAAACTAATCCTAACCTGACCCTAATTTTTCTCTAGGCTTAATTCAGGCTTCAAAAGTTCCTTCCATTCATCTGAGTTTGTATTCAACTTACAATACTCGTCACATTCACCATGGTGAACTGTCGGTGACGTGAAAGATAAGCAATTCATTTCTTTAAACAGATGATTCACCATGGTGAACCGTGCCGCAGTAGCAGGAAATGTTATGGGATTTTTTTTCCTTTCACATTTACAAACTAGTTTAGGGTACATCCTCGGGATAGGATGACTCTTATGCCTGGAAACGCTATATCCCCCTTACATATCGAGGTATGTCTTGTGAAGCGCACGGTGACAATCTCAATTTGCATACATTAAGTCAATTTTAAGTTAATCATTCTGTAAATTCTTCTCGAGTTGGTACAAGCTCCACGTACATCGGTACCACTCGGTACATTATTAAATACACACCGAACCTCATGCGACGTCAGCGACCCCACCTCTCTGGCGTTATTCCCTTCGCTAACCGCTGTCACGCCTTCAAATGCCAACATCAGTACCAGTGCAACGAAGATCGCCTTTATTTCGCTCGATTCTCGTCTCGAATAAGCCCCCCAGTTACTGTTTTCGCAAAATGAAGGGACGGTTTCCCTCCGCTCAAAAAAAAGCCTCTCCCTTTCGTTTCCTGAGAGTTTTACCTGTTTTTCACTAAAACGCACGGAAGAGGACTTGGGCTAGTTGCGCATGCGCCTTATGATTAAAGTGATATCAGATCTCTATTGAAAAAGTTACTTCAAAGAACCATTCATGCAACATTTTTGTAGGGCTCTTGACTAAAAACTTTCTTAGCAACCATTGTATTTCTGTAGTAAATTTGATTCCCTGGTTTTGCACTGCGCAACCCTACAGTGCATAATTCTTCTCCTAAGCAAATTGTACCTTGAAAACATCTAAAAGTGTTGGGGACTTGGAGTGCGGCTGCTATTCTCGGAATGTCCTCTTTTCCACTCTGAATACTGCTTTACACTCGCTTCTTTCCAAGTCATCTAGTTGAAATGATCCGTATTCCCAGTAAGGAAAACAGAAATTAGCAGACTCGTACTCTTCGTGAAGAATTAGAAACGCTTTATCGCTTATAAAACCAGCAGCATAGGAACAATTAACGCTTCTCTGACATCCTGGAACGACATTTTATGACGCTTTGGAAAAGTTGTCAAAGAAAAAAGTTTGAGCTTCCTTTTTTAAAAAGTTCTAGGCTGCGAGCAAACCGTAAAGTTCTTTTTGTATGGTGGCCAATGGCGCTCGCGCTACCGTTCCCGCCAAAATTTTCGTTTTCGGCCTAGTCCCCGAGAATTTTACCTACGCTCGTCCAACCGTAGTTTTCCAACCGTAGTTTTCCAACCGTAGTCTTTAATCTTAAATTCTCTATTGTATATCACAATACGGTCGCTCATAATGTATTTAGTACTTGTACCCCTGATGGTGTCATTTTCGCTTTGAAGAGATGAAGTGGCTTCATTTGCAAAAGATGCACTGGCTTCAGATTGAAGTTTTTCAATTTGTTGGCAGCAAACCTCCCTTACATTGGCCTCTATAAAAGAATATATATCCTGATCTTGAAGAGGTGACAGCGACGTGATAAACTTTTCTTTTGCTTGCATATTTTTCCTGTCGTTTTCATTTGCCTCCCAATTTGTCCTTAGCTTTAAATTTTGTACGTGAAATTTCAATCCTTTTAACCAAAAGTTCAAGTCATATATTTTTTGAAGAGACTGCGGTTATTCTTTCCTATTCCAGCTACGTAATTTTCCCTTCGATCAATGATATTAAGCCCAGTCACTTCAGACAAGTGAAACCTCTCTAAAAATACCTTTCAGAGGTCTACTGCGTTTTCACTTACTCGTTCTAGCAAAAACATCAACTATTTACTGGTGAATCAAATGTTTTTAGTGAAATGAAATCAGTCAGAAACGCGGCTTTTTAGCAATAATATTACGTTACAAATATGCGAGCCTAGAAGAAGGCATCGGGTAATGAGAACGTGTTTCCTATGGCACGTAGATTAGTGTCACTAAGAGAGAAAATGGCCAAATAAAGTGTTATCTACACTTCTGTTATACAATTTGCCTTGTCCTCATGTGTTTTCATTAGCCTGCCCGAATTCTTTATCTGATAGTGAGTAACCGAAAATCTCAAGGGACCTGTGTTCAAACAATGAATTTGTCATCTCCCTGATAATAGTGGGCCTTTTGTCATTCAAAGCTGAGTTAGGTGATCTTAGTAATAGGCCATTTGCAACAAACTTAAAACCCGGACTTTATAAATTCCACATCTGGAAAGATCTTGTTTGTCTTAGCCAGCATACAAATTTTCAGAGAAATACCACTTAAGGTAAAGATTTTGACTATTTGAGTATGATATCATTTGCTTCCAGGCACTATAAGAAGTAATGACTGAAGTCAAAATTAACACTTCAATGTATGATAAAGAATAAATTCTTGTTTTATATCAATGGCCTACAACATTCTAAGATATTTATTCCCTTCATCTTCTTCCAGAGAAAGAGAAAATAATTACGATAACGGGATTTCCATCCTTTTTTAAAGACATACAGCAGTCTGTCGTTTGCAGCTTCATGTCAACGTAATGCCAAGCGTCGATATTTTCTTCTTTTGCTCCCTCAAGCGTCGGTTAATGGTTATCAAAGATAACCCATCGATGATATGGTGAAGGAACAATGTATTAACGCATACATTTGAATTCATGCGATAATGAAACATGTTAAGTTTGAGATCAACGTCGCAAGTCCCAAAACTTGAAATCAGGTTTGGAGTACGAGACTGAACTATATTTGTTATAAAATATGCATGTAATAAAGGAATCCAGCATGGCAAAACCGCAGCAAGG
>NC_090889.1:44697273-44707273 GCF_036669925.1 Montipora capricornis
TAGGGATCAAAACTTAACTTTTCGAAAAATTCAGCTAGAAAATAGGGTCCAGAAAATTCTAGGTCACCTTTTTAGGCTAAAAATACGTTAAAAATGGGCAATTATACCATTTTTTAGACGTTCGAAAATCCTAGGACAGGAAGGCAAGCAAGAAATTTTACAACAACTGTTGCGAAAATTCTAGATCTCAAATCGTCTTCCGAACAGATATTTTCCGAAAATTGACGTTGAGTGCCCCTGATGTATGATAAAGAATAAATTTCTGTTTTATATCAATGGCCTACAACATTCTAAGATATTTATTCCCTTCATCTTCTTCGAGTCCCCTGATAATCTGGGCATTACGCATTATGATCCCTTTATACTTGCATAGGTGAATGAATGGAGTGCCTTTATTTAACGAGATGAGTCTTACAGCTTGTATACAGGAGTCAGTTATAAAATAAAGACCTAACAATGACGTGATAATGACTATGAAAAGTTAAATTCTACCGAACTTCTGAGAGCCTTGTACTGTGTAAGTGCAATAATTAAATGTTGAAAAAAGATCTAATTTAAATAAAATTCTCGTCTCAATGCCTCGCAGTTGAGGCGGAACAGCATTTACAGTGCGACGCGCCTTACCGTAGTCAGCTAACAAAGTTCTTTTCACAAATTGTCCGCCAATCAGGATGTGTAAATTTGAATGACAGTCACGCATTCTTGCAAAGTTCGCACAGTTGTAAGTTTAACACCGTTGCATTGCTATAGGTTGTTGAGTTGACGTACTTACACTTAATTGTCGAATTTGAAAGTTTGTTGGGTGGCCACGGTAAGGCGCGTGTTTTGTTTTTATACGTTACTCCAGTTCTGCCTGTTTCAGCTCTGAAACTATGTGTTCACTGAAGGTAGCTGTTTTTCATAAAATGAAACCTTTAAAAGCGGGCGAATCGTTCATATCTTTAGTATTAAATCTGGGTACAAGCATCCTAGGAGATCGAGAGCTCTGCAACGAGCGAATGGTAAATGCTAGTGCTTGGGGAATTTGCGATAAATCGTTGATCGTTATCTGTGGAGGGTAGTGCTGATGCTAGCTTTTCTTGAATCAGAGCAGAATATCAATTCATCAGACTGCCATTCTCCTTATCACTCAGTACAAGATTGCCGTAGTCTCTTTCGAGAGAACCGATGCTCTTGCGTGCTGTTGGAGTATTTGCTTCATTGAATAGCTTCCAAATTACGGTAGTTTTTCTTCACTTCGTTTCTAACTTGCTTCGACTTTAGCCAAAGTTTGGGGCTGACTGTGGCAATTATGAGCGCTACTTTAGCAGCTGCGAAATGAAAGCTTGAAAATTTCTTACAGCTTGCGGGCTCCCTCTCAGAAGATGAGATGAGAGCCGATGCTCTCGTGCTAGTTGTTGGAGTATTTGCCCTATTGACTAATAGCTTCGAAATTACGCTTGTTTCGCTCCACTTCTTCAAGAAGTAGCTGTTACCAGTGAAATCCGTTCTCAGTAAGCAAGGTTAAATTGTTGATCCTCATTTTCCCTACGCACTCAGATGAATTAAAACTTTTGGTGGAGCCTAAATTAAGCCTAGAGAAAAATTAGGGTCAGGTTAGGATTAGTTTCGGTTATTATACAAGATAAATTTGCGTAATTGCTTATTGAATAGCTTCCAAATTACGCTAGTTTTTCTTCACTCCTGTGAAAAATTTGGTGAGGTAGCCGGGTTTGGGTTACTATACAGCAACGTTACTTCGTTCCTAGCTTGCTTAGACTTTAGTCAAAGTTGGTGGCTGACTTTCGCAGTTATAAGCGCTACTTTAGCAGCTGCGAAATGAAAGCCTAAAAAATTCAATTAGCTTCCGGGCTCCCTCCTAGAAGATGTTTGCTGATGACTTTAGCCTAGCTTAGCCAAACTCAGAACCTCAACTGTTGGCTACCAGACAAAAAAAATAATTTTGAATGTAACCTGAAAAAGAAAATTTTTAAATGTGACATAAACCGAGAAAATGATATAGACAAATTCAGTATTCAGTGTGACAAGATTTACAATAACTTCAATCATTATGAGAAATCTATCGGGAGAGTTGATCTTACAAAATCCTAGGGTGTTACTATACCCGAGGGGCTCCCTTGGTCTGAACACATGGACACATGAGTACGAAGTACTTATACCTTAAAACGCATACGACTCTACTGCAATGCAAATCTAAAACACCTTAATACAATCTCACTCTCAGGACTTTAAGTCAATCTGACACTCTCTGAGTGACAAGCTTCAAAAGTTACAAAGCTTCAAATCGTACGTCCTCCTTTAGTCTAAGATCACTTGGCAGAAGCTATCAAAGATCTAACTATTATAAAATTAAACACAACATAAGAAATATCGTGATTAAGTAAAGTACGATCGTCCTGGTGAGTGTAGTCCTGAGAAGGACTGTTTAAGATGACATTGACTGATGTTTCGACAACCTGAGTGGAAGTCGTCTTCAAAGTCAAGTTATTTGTGTAACGTCAGTAGATACTATAACAACACCGGTCGTAGATCTCACTGGTCAACTTATTCGTGATGCTATTGGTCGACTGTCAGTTGAGCCCAAATGAATACGTTAGGCAATAATGTGATGCAATAAATCAGTGTGTTGTGTCTGTTGTTGATGTCGTCGATGAGTCATTTGTAGGGTGCGGGAAGTTGGAGGCATCGGTTTATTCGTGTCTGTTCTAAGTCAGTAAATCAGCTCTCCAGTACGATCCGGTGGTAGTAGTTAGTGTTGTTGGTGACACATACAACAGAGTCCCAGTCGGCGATTCTATGGTTTGTCTGTAGATGGTGTTCAGCAATGTTATTGTTGGTGTCACCGTTTCTCGTGGCTCGTTTGTGAGTAGTCAGATGAATAAGTTAGGCAATAATGTGATGCAGTAAATCAGTGTGTTGTGTCTGTTGTTGATGTCGTCGCTGAGTCATTTTGTAGGGTGCGGGAAGTTGGAGGCATCGGTTTATTCGTGTCTCTTCTAAGTCAGTAAGCCAGGCAAGCAAGCGCCAAAGAGGCTAACATGTAGGGGCAGAGAGGCCAGAGAGGCTAGCATGTAGAGGCTAACATGTAGGGGGTTCTGAGGGAATTCTCGTCCAGAAAATTTGGAAATCTTAAAGCTCGGGAATGTTACTTTCCTCATTCTCAACGAGATATCAAAAAAATAAACATGGATTAACCGTAAAATGACAGATTTATACATATATAACTTAATAAATATGTCCCAGACTTACGTATATTCCGGCCTTAACTCTATGCTTTCCTCATTTTGTTTTGTTTTTCCTTTTGTTAGTTTTCTTTTTTTTCACGTTTTGCGGGTTTTTTGAAATTTTGTTAATTTTTATAACCATCTCATGATAAACCAAATACCACGCGAACTTTCTGCGTCCAGAAACTGGGGAAAGCGCCTTCCAGAATGAGGTGAATAAAATTTAGACATCATATTTTTGATACAAAATAACAATACTTACCCCGAATCACTTCAGAATCTGAAAGAAGAAGAAGAGCAAAGACATTGTCAACGGTAAATTGTTGAATACAGTTTCAATTAAGAGCCAATTGGCATCAGTTTACACAGCAAGTCAATCTATGAAATCAAACGCCGCCTTTGTCCGTAGTTGTGCTATCTTATCAGGGGCACCCAACCTCAATTTTCGGAAAATATCTGTTAGGAAGACGATTTGAGATCTAGAATTTTCGGAACATTTTTTGTAAAATTTCTTGCTTGCCTGCCTCTCCTAAGATTTTCGAACATCTGAAAAATGGTATAATTGGCCATTTTTAACGGATTTTTACCCTAAAAAGGTCACCTTGAATTTTGGGGAGCCTTTTTTTCTGGCTGAAATTTTCGAAAAGGTACGTTTTGATCAACCCTATAGTTTTCGGATCACCAGACTTTCGGCTAGGAAATCCGAACAGATGAAAAATTTTTAGGGGATAAAAATTTGCCTATATCTACCTTTTAAATACTAAAATACGTTTACCAATGCTACGTTGAAGTGGTTTTGAACTATATTCTCGTTGGGTGCTCCCTTCTTATGAATATAACTTCGTGTTACACCGAATCTTCCACTGTGATAAAGAACCTTCGTGCCTAAAAACGTGCAGTTTGGCAGCTAGATCAAGGACATACGCACAAGAAAATGGCAACATAAAGTATTTTCTTCACCTCTGTTGCACACTTCGTATCTCGATGGAACGTGTTATGACTAGCCAAATAAATAGCGTCTGCTGAGATTCTTTATAAGTAACAGAAAACTTGACAGGCCTAAGTTCAAAGTTCAGGCGATGATTTTCTCTTTTCAACAACGTATTGTTCAAAAAACTTTCCCTATTTAATTTTACAGAAAGCTAACTTACAAATAACTGACAAATCACCTTCATGCCTACAAATTTGTTTCCTACACCACTGTTATACATTTCGTGTCTTGTTTAAATGCGTTCTGATCTCAGACATTCTAAATAGACATTTAACGAAATTATTTGCTTCTCGGGGCTATTACAAGGGGTAAATGGAGTCAAAATTAACGGTTCGAAGTATATATAATAAAGAGTAAAAACATCAACCAAAAATCATTTGTTTTTTTATAGTTTATTAGAGATCGCTCATTCCCCTGAAAATTACAAATCTGCCAGAACGCCATGACCCCGTATTGGTGCCCAATCCCTCTCGTTTTGCATGTACCTCAGTCCTGGTGCCCGAGGTATTTCCAAAATAAATTTCGTGGTTGGCCATCCAATTCAGTACTTTACTATTACATGTATCAAGTGGAGTGTTTAGACAGAGTGCAGACTGACACTGGTACCAAATAAGGGGACGAAAGCGAGGCTTGGGGAATAGCGCGCGAGAACTTTAAACTTACACCGAGGAAAGATGGGAAGTAATGTTTTCGTCTTGAGCGTTAGTCGTAGTTAAACGATGGTTAAATACTATGCAGTGTGCAAAAGTGGGAGTCAAAACAACCCAAATCTCTCGTATTTTCGCTTTCCATCCGATCAGAAACTACGCAAAAAGTGGAGAACATTTTGTCGAAGGGCGGACGAAAAGTTGAAGACGCTTCCAGATCCTCGGATATGTTCGCAACATTTCAGTAGAGAAAACCTTAAAAGGGCGCTTTTCGGAAAGATTGAAGTCATTTCGTGTGGTGTACCAGCAATATTTGATCCGAAACAGTCTGCAGCAAAGAGGGATCCTCCTAAAGAGAGGAAAAACAAGCGGGATCGTCGAGCACAACACTTGGCAGATAATTAATAAATAATAATAATAATAATAATAATAATAATAATAATAATAATAATAATAATAATAATAATAATAAATGGAATATTCACCCAGGATAAGCCTTCAGTAAAAAGTACTGATATCAAAGGGGTCCTGCTGACTAATAATTAAAAAAGTTATTAATAAAAAAAGCACATATTAAGCAAAAACACGCACTAAGTTAAAAACCATCAAAAACTATAATAGAAACTACAATAGAAATGACAAGTAACAATCACCCAAATCTTTCCTAAATAAAACTCTAGAATTAATATTTCTTAAACTTAACGGCAATGAATTAAAAATCGAGGCACCTAAGAAATAAAAACTACGGCGCGCAAAATCCAGTTTGACCTTTGGTAGTTTTACTGTTTTCTTATTGTTTCTAGTATTTAAAGCGTTATGATGTAATCGTTGAAAGTAATCTTTGAATGGATAACATACAGTTCCATTAAGGCAGTCAAATACAAAGCAGCCCGCTCTCTTTTGTAAAAAGTTGTCAATTGTTAAAAATCAAAGATCACAGTTCTGCGGACTGCATTTTGGGGAAATGATTTCGAGGCTTCGGGTCTCAATGGAGCGGATCATGCGTTTGCGGGACTCTGACCATCCAAGACTATTATAACCGCAATACGCAAATATTGGCATAACCATCGATTGACAAATTCTTTGGGCACTAAGAGTATTAATGCTGGAACGGATACGCCGTAAGAGGTTCACTCTTCCTGCTACCTTCTTGTACATTTTTTGAAAATGCGTTTCAAAAGTAATTGTCGGGTCCAGATGCACGCCGAGGTATTTATAACATGTAGTGGTGTTGATGGGAGAATCATTGATTGATAACTTGACTTGACAGTCTTGATACAAATTTAAACGTTTTCCGGTACCAAACAGCATCACCTCGGATTTACACTTCTTCAGAGTAAAGATAAGTTTATTTTGACGCAAACCAGTTAGAGAGATTATCTAGGTCCTGGGAAAGGTTGCTTTGTATCACATCGATATCACTTGAGGATGTAAAAATCACTGTATCATCAGCATAGGTAATTATCTTACAATGACGAAGGGGACTATGCACATCATTAAAGAAGATGAGAAAAAGGGGAGGCCCAAGAATACTTCCTTGAGGAACTCCAGTGTTAATTGGATTTGATTCAGAACGGACACCATTAAATTGAACAATCTGCTTGCGAAGAAATAGATAATCAGTAAACCATTGTAGTTCCATATCATATACGCCATAACGGGACAGTTTACTTAATAGAACGGGATGACTGATGGTGACAGAGCTACCGGCGAAAAGGCAAAGGGCAGAAGTGCAGGAAAGTAAAATTGGTATAATGTATTCATCAGCAGAAACTGGAAGTACAGCAGAGAACACCGGTGTGATCAGCGATCACGATTACGTGGACCGATTTGAAAACTTGGACGAGCAACACAGAAACGGGCTATGCCAGACGGAACTTACAATGGAAGACTTCGCCAAAATGGAAAGGGGAATAAATCAGTCTTTGATTTCAACCCCAGCCTCCAGCGAAGAAGTTAAAGTTGGCGCTAATGCTCAAAGAAGAAGAGAGCAAGTGGTTCAAGAAGCAACGAATCTGTAAAAATTTACAGAGGCATTGCGTCACTATCGTGTTTCATAATTCTCGTCAATAGACCCTTCCACGGTTTTTGGCATCATCTCGGTTGGGGGGTAGACACGGCTAAATTTACAGTAAATGTATGGGATTTTGGCTGACGTTGAAATGCTTTAGCGCCCCTAAAAGGATAATTTTTCACAGTGAAAGTGTCTTTTAAAGACATTTATACTGAGACTATTTTCATGAAATATAAAGAAAAGATTCAGGCTACAATGACCATAAACGAATTTTTAAGATTTCATACAAACCCTCCTAAAATCATCACGGCAAATTGCCACGAAATAAGAAGTAACATGAGGAGATTTATTATTCGAATTTACGGACGCCGTACCTTCCTTTCAGTTGAATGAATGATATCAATAAAACTATCTAAAGTAGTGGCAAAAGTTGGAAATCCGTCACTTTTTAGCGGCGCTACAGCGGTTCAAAGTCGGCCAAAATCCCTTTCATTTACTGTAATTTTAGCCGTGGTTGCCCCCGGCATCCAAGATGGCTTCAAAAACCGTGGAAGGGTCTATACCCTCCTCCTGTATGCAGGAAAAATAAATTATTGGGGTAAGAATAAGCGTCAAAAATCCTACTACCAGAATGATCCTGAGAAGGGAAAACCACGGCGAAAACACGATGTTGGATTGGAAGAGCAGTTTATTCTTGTTCTGTTGCGGCTGAAACTAGGTCTCATGGAAAGGCATCTTGCCGACATGTTCGCAGTTTCTGTCAGTACAGTTAGTCGGATTTATATGACATGGGTTCGCTTTTTAGCTCTGACTTTTAAAGGTTCACTACTTCACTGGCCATCAAAAGAGGAAATTAAGACTCATATACCTAATTCGTTTTCAAAATATCCAGGTACACGCGTCATGATCGATTGCACTGAGTTCTTTATTGAAAAGCCTTCCTCCCCAAGTGCCCAAAACGCCACGTTACTAGTAGGAATTACACCATCTGGAGCTTTTTCTTTTATCTCCAAATTATGGTCTGGGAACCACAAGTGACCGGCGAGTTACTCAAGAAAGAGGTCTGATAGACCTTCTAGAAGAGGGAGATCAAGTCATGGCGGACAGGGGTTTAACAATCAATGCCCCCCCTTTTACTAAAGGTAACCAATCCTGTTCTTGCTATCCCTAGAATGGGAATTTCTCTCCAGTTTTTCTCGTATATATTCTCTTTCCAACCCCCACTTACTAAAAGGTAGGCAGTCACTTCCCTCTGCAGTGAGTGGGGTACTTACAATAGTTGACTATACTGTAGAGGTAAATTAGATGTAGTCATCCCTCTGTAGGTATGTGAAAGGGGAGCCATTTTCTATTGAAGCTATATGAAAGGGGTAACTTTTCTGCCAAAAATGGTATGTAAAGGGTGTGGACCTAGGAAAATTTTTGAGTACAGTTTTAATTTCCACTGGGGTAAACAATTGTCAAGAAAGGCTAGCAAAGAAACAAGTTCAATTGCAAAAGTGAGGATACACGTTGAAAGAGCAATTGAGAGGTTGAAAGTTTTTCCATGGAAAAATGCCATTAACATCTTTAAAGTTAATTAACTAGGAAGTCATTGTGTGTGCTTCATTGCGTAATCTTTTTCCGCCTCTAGGCAAGTGGGAGTTTTTTCCAGTATCGTAAGATTGTATTCAATTTGAAGAGCCAGAATCAATTTGTTGTTGTAGGAATGTATTTTAAAACTAGGTGAACTGACACCAGTAATTAAGAACTATCAATCTTGGAGATCTTTAAAATAATATTCATAAGTTGAAAAAGATCTCCAGCCTGTAACAATTTTTTACATTTATTGTTGGGGTTGGGACACTAAGCAGCTATAGCCTGCGAGCAGAACCTCCGAGGGACTGGGGTTGGGGGTAGAATGAGAGCCTGCCCGCAAGGCTTTGTATTCTGAATGTCGCGTCCAAATTTTGGACGCAAAATACTGATTGGCTGAAATGAAATTACCTCGTGACGTCACCAGTGACAAGCTCCGACAATAAGAAAGCCTCTTCGCTTCGCAGAGATGAGGTGGTCAGAAATGCGTCTGAGAAAATTGTAGAATGTTGCAATTTACCATAACTTTACATAATTAAAGGTCGGGCGACGCGATGCAATGGCTTCTCTACTGGAAGGAAGGAAGTTCTATCTCTGTTATCCACAGGATTCGGAAAAAGGCTTATTTCCCAACTGTTTTTCGTAGCGGCCAAAATACAACGAGGGCGACTTCATGTCACCGTGGTAGTTTCCTGTCTTCGACAAAGCATTATCGCTGATCACATTTGGACAAAAATGGGCCTTTCGGCTGCCTCTGTTGCTGATTTAACGATAGAGAACGATAGAGGAACTCTACACGATTTTAGCAAGTATTTGGTTAAGCCGAAAAGGCGACTCCACAAATGATTGCTCGATCTCCTCGTAACTCCGCAAATACTCAATAAACCTTTGAAATAAATTGGTGTAGGTATTAGAATATTGTAATGTATGTAATGTCTTGATTCATTAAAATAAATTAAAAAAGATAACCCCGCTTCGCTTTACCGAAATTTGGCAGCAGTTGTGGTCGACGATTCTCACACAGAGGAGATGCGGTCAGGGAAAACGAATTTCTCTATTACGATTCCCATCGTTTGAAGTTTGTGTGCTTAATTTTTCCCTAACGAACGAAACATTTTTTCCGCGGAAGGGACTTCGACGAATTACCGTAATGAATATTCAGCTACGCTTTACAGCATCAGCAATAGTTGTTATAGGCTTTTCTGGCGAAGTCTTCCTTCCTTTACAGTTTTTTTTTTGAGTTTCTGCCTCGAGCAAATTGAAATACACAACGGGTGGCTTTCTGTTTTCTGTTCTTTTTTCAATGTTTACTTCGGGTGCGCGCTGATTGGCTAATTTTTGACAGCTCCCTCAGCGTGACATCAGGAGGCGGCATTCAAAATTCAAAGGGATGCGTGCAGGGCTCTCCTTCTCTCCCACCGAGGAGAGAGAGCCTGCTCGCAGGCTAAAGCAGTTACAGCCCCTGGACATTTCTAAATGTAATAGAGTTAATTACCAGATCACTTCTATACAGGATAAAATTAATGTGATGTACTTGTTATAAAGTATC
>NC_090889.1:44712273-44717273 GCF_036669925.1 Montipora capricornis
ATCTTTTTGCATAAATAATTTCCTAGCCAAAAGAAGCATTTCGTCAATACTCCTTTATGATAAAGTTAGCATGGTAACCCTCTTTTAGTAGATAATTCTTTAAAAACTATAAGCGATGTTTAGTTTAGCTCGATTCGCAGTATTCTGTTTTCCTTACTTGTTAATTTCCATTACTTTTAAACCTTGGCTAACCATTTTGTTTACCAGGATTAACAAAAAACTGCATTTTCCTTTTCTTCATAGCCATAAAATTCCAAAAAATCCGAGACGATTTTTTTGAATACTGAAATTGTGAAGTCTAGTGAATGGAAGAAAGCGCAGGGAAATGCAACAGTTTGGAACGTGGTCACGTTAAGAAGGAATATTGACCATTAGTCATTCACATCTCAGACCTAACGGCGTGGTATGTGTTACTCGTTCAAGAATTCCACTTTAGTGTAATTCTGCGGATTATAAGAACTAAATACAGGTTTTGCGACGATGCAATCTTATCCGGCGAGCGATCTACCTACTAAGCAGTTGTGCTAATGTCTTCGCATTTGCTTCTTTTTCTCGGAAACAAAAACTGGCATCATTTTTTGTTTGTGTATTTCTCTGATCTTCTTATCCGCGATAAGCTTTATCATACTAATACCATGACAAACTAATTGCCTGCAGCTGAAAGGTCTATAGCAAAGTCCATTCTGCATGTACTGCGCCTTGTTTCAAGAGTAACAGAATGCAGGGTTTCTCATAAGAGCATAAGAGGCGGCGGATGGCTAAACTCGCCAGCAATTTTCCTCGAAAATTACCCCAAATTTTACAAATAACATGAGATACATTTCATAGAACACGAGCCTTGGGTCAACAAAGTTGGGTTGAGCAAACAAAAGAAACGCCTGAATTCTAAATAATTTTGGCGGCGATTTCTGTTTCACTGTCCATGTCAAAGGTGTTGTTGATCGAGGATCAAGCACACACGCTTTTGAGCCAGCGGACCAGTAGTCCAGTACTTGGTGTAAGCTCCCTGATTTGAAATGTTGCAAGACGACATTCGCGAAAAGTCTTTGCGGTCACGACAGAAGAAATACTTTACACTCAGGTATATAGAATACAAAGGAACCTTAAAGGGGCTATTTCACGCTATTTTAGATGCTTTCAAAACCCAAAGTATGTCCAAAAAATAGCCGTTATTAATGTACTTTCTCAAAATTTAGCGTTCAGTTCAAATACCCTAATTCGTGCTTTAAAGTGCTGCAAGGTGCTTCATGAAGAGTTATGAATCCGCCAATATGCAATGACGTACTGGTGCCACTGCGAGCTTAACTCTGTTTATAAACCCCGTATTCGTGCCCAATCTAGCTCGATTTGCATGTAGCTCGGCCCTGGTGCCCAAGGTATTTTCCGAAATACTATCCGTGGTTGGCCATCCAATTCGGTACCTTCCCATGTATCATTTGGAGTGTCTAGGTGGAGTTTAGACTGAGCTACAGCGCTACGAATTGGGATGAGTGTTTCTTGAATACTCTCTACAATCAATGTAAGCAAACAATTTTAAGCCAATTATCACTTTCAGTAGGCAACCAACTATTTAATACCCAGTTCTTGATACAGTTTCCCCGCATACAAAACAGATTAAGCTTCGTCGCTTCCGACAAGTGAGACGATTGATTCTATCACCCCACAGAATTCTGCTGCATTTTCCATTGACTTGTTTCTAGAAAAACTAATTAAACGAAAAGTGACAAAATTTTCAGTTATACAAAGAAAAAAACAGCCAAGGAAGCGTTTTTTAGACATATCCATTGCACTTGGTTTTTTTCTATCATGATGGCTAAAACCATTGGTCCTCGAGAGAGGTTTACTCTGGGTATTGCTAATCATGGTTAAGGTAACTTAACCTTAGTTTGTAAAGAAGCTATTTACACAAACTAACAACTAAGTTAACAAGAGCACCTCAGCTTTTTTGCATGTGCAAGGTTAAAGCAGGAAATTAAGCTTTTTGCTAAGCCAAGGTAAATGTCACTTGAAACTTTGAGATTTATCAAAAATCGAGCAAAGTTGTATAATTTTTGATCGTTTCTTCCACAATCATTCTTGGAACACCAAGCAGAGAATTGATATTATTAAGCTCACAGGTCTACCGAAAGAGATTAATCAAATATGAAACTATAGCATTACTCGCCAGGTTTAAGAGCTTCGAAGGAATGTACTCAGAGCTAGTAGTTTACCTATTGGTTTTAAGGGTGTTGCTTTTTTTAAGCACTGAGTGCTGGGAGATCGAGAAATCTGCAAGAGGCCGAGGGTGAGTGTGCATGTTTGTAGAATGTGTGATGGATTGTTGACCATATATGGTAGTGCTGATGCTAGCCATTCTTCAGTTATGGCAAAATATGAATTCATCAGAATGGCTTTCCCCTCATGAGTCAGTACTAAATTTCTGTAGTCTCTTTTGAGAGGAACGATGCTCTTGTGATGCGCTGTTGGATTTAAGTGACTTCCAAATTGCGCTAGTGTTGCTTGACTTCTGTGAACAGTTTGGAGAAGTATGCGGCTTGGGCTTGCTTTGGAACCGACATAACCTCATTTCTAGCTTGCTTGTAAGTTTGGGCATTAAAATCAAGCTGCCACCTTGAATAGGCTAGCGCTGTACCTGCGATTTAAAGCGAAAGGTGTTGGTAATCCTAGGCCGAGATAAACTTCTATTACTGACTTCTTTCGATGGAGAGTGATCATTGCATGTAATGTTAACTAAGTGCTGCCAAGCCCTTAACAAATGGCTAGTACTTAAACACGGAATGCTGGAATGATGGAATGCCGGAACGGCGGAATACTTAAACACGGAACGCCGGAATAGTTAAACACGGAACGCTGGAATACTTAAACACGGAACGCTGGAATACTTAAACACGGAACAGTTGTGAAAATTCTGACAATTGGAACACATGGTCCCCCCCCCCCCCCCCACAAGTGTTCGGGGCAAAAAATTAAAGTACAAAACAATGGTGAAATATGAACCCTTTCATTGTCGTAAAAAAGGTTGCTGTTATTCATCGTGGTGAAGTACAATAATAATAAAGTATTCTCGTTTGTTTCACGATGTGGTCACTTGTGATGTGGATCGCGCCGTTTCGACTGCATACTGCTAGTCTTCATAAGGCGATGATGTCGAATGGTTACGCGTCACCTTTTAAACAGGATGTGATTGGTTGGTTTTCAGCAGCTGTGATTGGTGTGTATCGATCCTAACTGCTTCGGCGTGTTGTTTCTTCGGTGGACGGCTGTCGTAGACTGTCGCCTCTTTGACCCTGCGTGTGTAACAATGAGGGTCACGATCAATAAACTTTACTTCGTTCCAAAGCGGGTTGTGTCCGGTGTTGTTAGCGTGTTCTGAAACGGCGGAGGTCTGGGTACGGGCAAGTCGGATGTCTCGCTCATGTTCTTTCATTCTATCTTGCATAGGTCTTCCAGTCTCGCCGATGTAGACTTTACCGCATTCACAGAGAATCCTGTAAACAACGCCATCTTGGTTAGTCGGCTCGACAGTGCCCTTCGGTCGTACTAGATGTGATCTTAATGTAGTCTCCGACTTGAAAACCGCGCGTATGCCTTGTTGTTGTAGGCAGCAGCGAAGTTGTTCGGAAAGGCCTTCTTTGACATAGGGTAAAACCGCAGTGGACTTGTACTCGATCGTGGGCTCAGCACTGCTACTCGGTTTCCTGGTCTTGGTGATTTTCTGCAAGAAAGAAAGAGGTAACCATTAGAGACTGGAACAGAAGACAGGTGTTTCTTCTCCTTGGAGATAACAGTGGGTTTTGTTACGAGACGTTTGGCGCGTTCGTAGAGGAACTTGACAATACCGCGTTTTACTGATTGCGGGTGGTGGGAATCATACGCTAAGTACTGATCAGTGTGCGTAGGCTTCCTGTACACGCTGGTGGTGAGGCGGCCATTCCGTTCTCTTAAAACTGCGTTGTCAAGGAAAGCGAGTTTGTAGTCGTTCTCTGTTTCCGCGATCCAGGATGGTGAAAGTGTCGTCAACGTAGCGTTTCCAGATCCTAGGTTCTCAGATCCTAATCACAACTGCTGAAAACCAACCAATCACATCGGAGCATCCTGTTTAAAAGGTGACGCGTAACCATTCGACATCATCGCCTTATGAAGACTAGCAGTATGCAGTCGAAACGGCGCGATCCACATCACAAGTGACCACATCGTGAAACAAACGAGAATACTTTATTATTATTGTACTTCACCACGATGAATAACAGTGTTCATATTTCACCATTGTTTTGTACTTTAATTTTTTGCCCCGAACACTTGTGGGGGGGGGGGGGGGAAAATGTGTTCCAATGGACAAAATTTAAACAAGTTTGCCGTGTTTAAGTATTCCAGCGTTCCGTGTTTAAGTATTCCAGCGTTCCGTGTTTAAGTATTCCGGCGTTCCGTGTTTAAGTATTCCAGCGTTCCGTGTTTAAGTATTCCAGCGTTCCGTGTTTAAGTACTAGCCTTAACAAATCGTCCTTGTCATCGTTTCGACATCGGATCTAACTTTGTCCTCACCCAATCCCTTATAGTCTTTTATTTCTAAGGTTCTTCGGTGGAAGTCTTTTGAGCTTCAAGCGTAATGTTACATATATTAAGTCATGATTGGAGATGCGTAGAAGATATACTCCCGTGGAATTAACAAGGTGTTTTGTTATGGTCACCAGAAGATCTGACAACGAATCCGATGATAATGTTATTCTTGTGGCCTTTCGTACGATGTTTCACATCTTGGATACCTTTCCCCTTTCCATAACCAGGGCTGCACACTTACTCATTCCAAACTCCACCCTTATGTCTTTGCTTAATACTCGAACAATCTTGACAGGAGTGTCCACTTGTTTGTCATCCTTTCCATGGAGATTTAACCTATAAACTAGTCGTTCTTAATGAGAAGGGGAATGCTCGAGTAGGAGGAGACCTGATCAATGCAGGCAGCCCCAAAGAAGGGAGATTTTGTAAAGCCAAACGCCTTG
>NC_090889.1:44729773-44774773 GCF_036669925.1 Montipora capricornis
TAAGAGGCGGCGGATGGCTAAACTCGCCAGCTATTTTTCCTCGAAAATTACCCCAAATTTTACAAATAACATGAGATACATTTCATAGAACACGAGCCTTGGGTCGACAAAGTTGGGTTGAGCAAACAAAAGAAACGCCTGAATTCTAAATAATTTTGCCGGCGATTTCTGTTTTACTGTCCATGTCAAAGGTGTTGATCGAGGATCGAGCACACACGCTTTTGAGCCAGCGGACCAGTAGTCCAGTACTTGGTGTAAGCTCCCTGATTTGAAATATTGCAAGACAACATTCGCAAAAGGTCTTTGCGGTCACGACAGAAGAAATACTTTACACTCAGGTATATAGAATACAAAGGAACCTTAAAGGGGCTATTTCACGCTATTTTAGCTGCTTTGAAAACCCAAAATATGTCCAAGAAATAGCCGTTATTAATGTACTTTCTCAAAATTTAGCGTTCAGTTCAAATACCCTAATTAGTGCTTTAAAGTGCTACAAGGTGCTTCATGAAGAGTTATGAATCCGCCAATATGCAATGACGTACTGGTGCCACTGCGAGCTCAACTCTGTTTATAAATCCCGTATTCGTGCCCAATCTAGCTCGATTTGCATGTAGGTGGGCCCTGGTGCCCAAGGTATTTTCCGAAATACTATCCGTGGTTGGCCATCCAATTCGGTACCTTCCCATGTATCATTTGGAGTGTCTAGGTGGAGTTTAGACTGAGCTACAGCGCTACGAATTGGGATGAGTGTTTCTTGAATACTCTCTACAATCAATGTAAGCAAACAATTTTAAGCCAATTATCACTTTCAGTAGGCAACCAACTATTTAATACCCAGTTCTTGATACAGTTTCCCCGCATACAAAACAGATTAAGCTTCGTCGCTTCCGACAAGTGAGACGATTGATTCTATCACCCCACAGAATTCTGCTGCATTTTCCATTGACTTGTTTCTAGAAAAACTAATTAAACGAAAAGTGACAAAATTTTCAGTTATACAAAGAAAAAAACAGCCAAGGAAGCGTTTTTTAGACATATCCATTGCACTTGGTTTTTTTCTATCATGATGGCTAAAACCATTGGTCCTCGAGAGAGGTTTACTCTGGGTATTGCTAACCATGGTTAAGGTAACTTAACCTCAGTTTGTAAAGAAGCTATTTACACACAAACTACCAACTAAGTTAACAAGAGCACCTCAGCTTTTTTGCATGTGCACGGTTAAAGCAAGAAAATTAAGCTTTTTGCTAAGCCAAGGTAAATGTCACTTGAAACTTTGAGATTTACCAAAAATCAAGCAAAGTTGTATAATTTTTGATCGTTTCTTCCACAATCATTCTTGGAACACCAAGCAGAGAATTGATATTATTAAGCTCACAGGTCTACCGAAAGAGATTAATCAAATATGAAACTATAGCATTAGTCGCCAGGTTTAAGAGCTTCGAAGGAATGTACTCAGAGCTAGTTTACCTATTGGTTGACCATATATGGTAGTGCCGATGCTAGCCATTCTTCAGTCATGGCAAAATATGAATTCATCAGAATGGCTTTCCCCTCATGAGTCAGTACTAAATTTCTGTAGTCTCTTTTCAGAGGAACGATGCTCTTGTGATGCGCTGTTGGGTTTAAGTGACTTCCAAATTGCGCTAGTTTTGCTTGACTTCTGTGAACAGTTTGGAGAAGTATGCGGCTTTGGCTTGCTTTGGAACCGACATAACCTAATTTCTAGCTTGCTTGTAAGTTTGGGCATTAGGCGAGTTCATACTAGGTACATAAGTAGGCCGTAAGTTTGCCTTAAGTATACTTGCAGTGTGAACGGGGGTTATTTTGGTTCAAGTACCTTACTTTGTAACCTTGGAAACGACCTATCCTCAAAGAAGCCGAAGTACGCTCTCAAGTCTAGTTTTACCGTGCTCGAATGCGTGCTTACGCACTATCAAAACACTCGAAAGCGATAAAGCGATAACACGTCAATCAACTATACGGCGGGAAAAGCTAGTGCACGCAAACCTTCTTGGCGAAGCAAAAACATGGATAACAACGGAAGCCGACATCGTTTCTTCTCTCACCAACAATCTCGAGTAGACGACGACGATTCTCTGGACGTGTGCCTTATGTAAGTGCAGTTTTATCTATTTATTAAACCAGTTGAAGAGCGCCTTTTTTGTTGTACTAGTAATGTTTTACCTATTGTAAAATCCTAATAGCTCTTTATCACAAGCATGCTTTCTATTCAATAGCAACAACTTAAACCAAAGATTTGCCGGAGCAGTACCGATTAACCAGCAACAAATGCCACAAATGCATTTTAGTGGACAGCCGCTCTTTCCTTTTCCACCTAACAGCCAGACCTTCTACCGTCCTGCGACCGTCCGCCACAATGCAACTCGCCAATAACAACGCGAACCCCATCGCCAAGTCCTGGGACTTCAGAGAGCTCGCGCCGGGCCACCAAAACCAGTTCGGAGGGAAAGAAGAAGTCCAAGGCTTCTGACTGGACAGAAGAAGAAACTCGTGATACGTTCGAACTATGGGGGCCGAAGTACGACAAGCTTCGCAGTGCGTCCAACAAGGACAGGGTGAAGATATGGAACGATATTTTCGTTGCATACAAGGAAAAGTACCCAGACAGTGAAAGAACTTTACCCCAGGTAAAGAAACGTATCCAGAATCTCGAATACGAGTACAAGCTTTTAAAGCAATGGTCTCAGTCGACCGGTGAAGCGGGGTTTAAGAAAATCAAAGAGGGGTTTCCGGGATTTTTTAGATGACGTGATGGGTCATCGCGATAGCGTTGACCCATCTAAAATGGCTATCGAAGGATCTTCTACGTTTGCTTCCGAAGATAGCAGCAATACTTCAGCCTCGCCTACATTGCAAGAAAGCGGTAACGACACAGAGGAAAACCTAGACGACGAGCAACCAGCCGCGACGGGAATGAAACGAAAGGCAACCGATAAGTCAGCGAAATCTGCCCGCAAAGGAAAGAAGGGACGTGATGTGCCGCAAACTGAGTGGCAAACAATTTTTCTTCAGCTCATGGAACGAAGCTTAGAGCAAGATACTATACGATTTGAACGTTCCACAGAAATGCTTCGAGAATCGCAGAGGAATCAGATGGAGCAAACAAATGCAATCCTCGCAGGGTTTAAGGACATTTTTAAAGATTTGACATCAAAGTAGATCAATGCATGTGTTTCTGAGAAAGAAGACAGTTCAACTGTGTATTGCCGGTAATTTTTATTATAAAGTATATAGCGGTAATTCTTATTATATATCTATATTTATCGATGTAATAGTTACTGTTCAATTGTTATGTTGAATGACATTTTTTGCTACACAAAGCGATCAACAGCAGATAAAAGCTATAGTTGGAAAATGTGGTGTTACAACTTTTGCCACACAAAGTCTTTTAAAGCATCTCTTACATCAGTGCCAGTTTCAAATACAATTCTGTCTTCATCTTCATCGTCTGAGTCATCGTCAGAGTCACAGTAATCATCATATAAGTCTCCTCTCTCACTACAGATGTTATGCAAAACGCATGATGCAACAACAGTTTTCGTTAACGTTGATGTTTTCTGCTCAATATTTTTCATAACAATTCGCCACCGTGATTTTAACATGCCAAATGCACGCACCGCCACACATCGTAGGGCGCTGAATTTTTTGTTAAATTTTCTTTGTTCCGGAGTTAAGGGTCCCCCGTCTGGGAATGGTTTCATAAGCCAGCTGGTGAGGGGATATGCGCTGTCTCCAGCGAGAAGAGGGCCGATTTCTACTCCATTGATATCTCTAGTCGGACCAGAAAGAATTTGTTCATTTTGTGCCATATCGTATAGTCCACTTAATCTAAGAACGCGAGCATCATGTATGCTGCCCGGATAGCCAACCGTAGCATGAATAAATTTTAGACTAGAATCAACTATGCCTTGAAGTATAACACTATAATGCTGCTTACGATTATAATAATCTTCGTGATTTCGCGGTGGAGCATTTATCTCTATGTGGCAACCATCTATGGCTCCCACAATTTGAGGTATGCCATAAGTTTCTTCAAACTCGTCAATCTTATTCGAAGAATAGCGCGCTTGAATTCATTGCAGATATATTTCGCTGTAGACTTTCCATATCCAAATTGTAATCCACAGCTTCTATAACTGTTGCCGGTTGCAAGCCGCCGTAATGCTAAACCAACCCTTTCTTCTACGCTAATCGGCGCTCGCATCCGCGTCTGTTGTTTTTGCAGATCTACTCTTACAAGGTCACAAAGGTATTCAAATGTTTCATGAGTGACACGAAAATGTTCCTCCCAAAGAAAATGCAGTGCTGGATTAGCTATTAGAAGGCGAAACCAGTTCTGTGGTCGAGGCCAAACCCAAGCTCTTCTTCTCAGTTGTGGTCTTTGTTGCTGTGAAACTCCTGCCATACACATAAGCAACATCAGACGATTTCTCCAGCTAATTCTAAAGGCTTCCTCCATCAAAGCAAAGCAATACATTAAAGCCCGAAAGACCGCTGTCGCAAGAGTAGAGAAGTAAAAATCAAATTAAGGCATGCTATTCGAACGTTTCGAGGGCGCATGGTGAAAGTTTGAAAGTCTTGCTATTTGCTTTGGCGGGTTTTGCCGCGTAGTTTGATTGACAAGCGATCCCGCAAGTAGCATACTTTACAATTTGGTATGAACGCTTATCTTTAAAAGTAAGCATCGACCGTCTCAAGTTCACTTGAGTTTTTAAGGTACTTAAGGCCTACTTGGGCCTTAGTGTGAACTCGCCTATTAAAATCAAGCTGCCACCTTGAATAGGCTAGCGCTGTACCTGCGATTTAAAGCAAAAGGTGTTGGTGATCCTAGGCCGAGATGAACTTGTATTACTGACTTCTTTCGATGGAGCGTGATCATTGCAAATAATGTTAGCTAAGTGCTGCCAAGCCCTTAACAAATCGTCCTTGTCATCGAAGACTACACCGATGTGAAAAGGCATCGTTTCGCAGGGACCGCGCAGCAAGGTTTCGAGTGGGGGTGTTAAGGAAGAATGCGTGAAGGATTTTTTTTTTTTTGGGCGGGGGAGCTCCCTGAATCGCGCCAACGCCTTTTTCCAGTTTGAAAACCCTTTAGAAATAAAGTAGACTTCCTTACTTCTGGCAGCTCGAAGATTTGATTTTGCATTTTGTTGCATGCAAATGAAACACAACACAGAATCGCTTTGCTCATTATAGTGTAGCCAGGGAAATTCCGAAAACCACTTGGATTGAAATGCGCGATTCTGTTTGCCACAATGCTTTTTTGGAAAGTTGAAATCCGCAGGTTGGAATGGTTCCGTTATATTGATCTCTACAGCTTCGCTGGCTGTCGACTGATCAACTTGTCGTTGGATTGGAAGAGGCTGCGCCTCTTGACTGGATATTGTGGCTTGTACTTCAATAGTGAAGTTGATTGTTTCGCACATTCTTAACCGCCGGATTGAAAGTTCCGTGATGACTAGGGCCCGGTTGTTCGAAAGCCGATTACCTTAATCCAGGATTAGCGTAAACTTTTGTTTCATGTTTTCAACTTTTTTGTTAAAGTTTCTTTTGCTTATTTTTGTTTTTCAAGATCGAAATCTACGAATGTAAATTTTATCTGAATATGAGCGTCGAACAGCATTTGGGAGTAGAGAAATAAACTTCTTGGTTAATTTTTAATCTGGGATTAGCGTTAATCGGCCTTTGAACAACCGGGTCATGAGCTATACACAATTGTGCGGTTTTAAAAGTACTTTCGAGGACAAAATGTTTTTATAAACAGACTTGCAACAAAACTTGCAATTGGAATGCTCGACGAGCCGTGAAGCCTGACATCAAAAGACGGACTTCGCTCTGATCGAGCTAAAATCAGGACGCACAATAACAAGAGAAACATGTTCTTCCAAAAATGAAGGTTGATACTAATAAACAATTTGTTTGAGAATCGCCTTATAAACTAAACCCAGTTATTACTTTGGATCGAAATTGACCAATTACGAAACAACGCGTTTTCCTGAGAGGTCCGCAGAAAAAATAAGCCATTTAAAAGCCGTTTACCTCTGCTAGGTTAGAAGCGAAAAAATATTTACAATTGTAATGACTAATGCTTCATTCTGTCTATTTATCTGCCCGTTTGTCTTTGCCAGTAACTCTCGTCACTTTCGAATTAACGATTTTTTGCTATTTTTCACTCCGTTACTTTTGTTAAATTATTTTTTTGTTTAATTTATTTTTATTCTTGCAAAAAAGTGAGGGGGCTAAAGCCCCCCCAGCCCCTCCCTCTGCGCGGTCCCTGTTTCGACATCGGATCTAACTTTGTCCTCACCCAATCTCTTATAGTCTTTTATTTCTAAGGTTCTTCGGTGGAAGTATTTTGAGCTTCAAGCGTAATGTTACATATATTAAGCCATGATTGGAGAGGCGTAGAAGAAATACGCCCGTGGAATTAACAAGGTGTTTTGTTATGGTCACCAGAAGATCTGACAACGAATCCGATGATAATGTTATTCTTGTGGCCTTTCGTACGATGTTTCACATCTTGGATACCTTTCCCCTTTCCATAACCAGGGCTGCACACTTACTCATTCCAAACTCCACCCTTATGTCTTTGCTTAATACTCGAACAATCTTGACAGGAGTGTCCACTTGTTTGTCATCCTTTCCATGGAGATTTAACCTATAAACTAGTCGTTCTTAATGAGAAGGGGAATGCTCGAGTAGGAGGAGACCTGATCAATGCAGGCAGCCCCAAAGAAGGGAGATTTTGTAAGGCCAAACGCCTTGTAGTAGTTGATGGTGATGGTAGCCATTGACATAACATGCGACTGCCTTCGTTCCAAATTCGACCGACAATGCGAAGAATCTGAAGTGACATGTTTCTCAAACCAGAGAACAACACAGCTTGAGAGCTCTGACAACTTTCAATAATATATTTAAGTCGATTCATAATGATACTTACCGTGAAAACAACAGGAAAATCCAGAGGAAAATCCGCCACTACACAAATCCGCCACAACTCAAAAAAACGAATATTATGGTCTTTTCTGCCACGTGATTAGTCGAGCATTCGTTCGGTGGCGCTCGGTGTCCGACGGCAATCCGAAGACTGTAACTCGACGGCCCGAAGAAATGCCGAGTGTATCTCAGAACCCAATCCGCAAGGCATAGCATTTATAATCGGGCGAACTCAGGCATGCATCTCGAGATTCATTGCGCAAAAGCCCCAAGATGCATTGCAAGATTAGTGTTGCTCTCGCTCGATCAATGAATGAATAACCCGCTTTAATTTAGCCTTCCTTAACACCACCGACAACGGAATAAGGGTCAACACAATTTGCAGCGGCGACGGGCTGTCTCCCTGGAACATTCCTCTCCTACACTTACTGAGCGAAGTGTATTTCCTCCTGATGTCAATTCCACCAGCCACTGATTCATACTTTTTCCAACAACGACAACATATTTTCAGCAGCGCCAAATATTCGTAAACACTTGATGATCCACAAAGGTGGGATCATAGCATTTGTCTTTTTGTTGTCCACCCAAGTCATCTCATCACCTTTTGCAGTTTCATTCACACCCATTCTTTTCATCAGGCAATAAATTCTGTTCCTCCAGGAAGCTAAAGGCCTAAAATTTGTTGCTGTATTCCCTTTCTTCTATCTTTAATGACTAGAACCGTCCAATCTTTAGTAAGGCACTGTAGCATTTGATTAGTAGTAAGCCTGTCCTGAAGTGAACGGCAGTTCTCTCCATTCACGACGTAAGATTCTTCAGCAAAAATCCTTGAGATCCATCTGGCCCGGGAGCTTTCCAGTCAACTATTTTTCTTTAGTTGTTTGGTCAGCCGGCTATTTTTAATTGCAATACTATTCCGTTTCGGCACTCCCGCAACTTACATGGTTCACTGTTTCTCTTAGCCATCAACTTTGGTGTTCTGAGTCATGTGGTTATTACCTCAACTATAAATGTCGGTAATACGATGCTTGAGTTCATAGACCAACCTATTGTAGCTTTGTTAGATGTATCGGTTCGGTCTTTAGATGAATTGAGAAATTTTTTTTCCAACCGCGGTCCCCACAGTGCTTGCATTTGGTGACAAAAATGGCTCCCAAACAGTTCTCTTACACTCATTTCACTAAAATCATTTTAGTTGTATGTGGCCATTAATTTAAAGGGAGTGATACTTTCCCTTCGAAGTCAACGCAAATGAGACTTGGAACTACACGAAGGTTGAAAGGGTATCGAAAGCCAGCCCTGCAAGATTCAAAACACCATCCGTAGACAGTCCCCTGCCCGGACGGACTCAGTTCATATCAAAAGACAGCTGTTCTGTCCAACACAAAGCTACTTTGAAAGAACATTTGAGCAGCACTTGCAATAATATAGGAAAGAAAATCACCTATTCAGCTAACGGTATAATCAGGCAAAGCCATTTTGCTGCCTCCTTGGGTAGTAATCACGTGCACTGTACTGTATGTAACCAAACGTTCTCTGTGCTGTGTTGTTCTTCATGGCTAGCCTGTCTAGGGTTAACATTTAAAGACATCAGCTAAGGAACCTCTTCAATGTGTTCAATTGCTGACCTTCATTTTCAACCCATTTGATGCTAACTTTCTGTTTTTCTATTAAAACATACCCTTAATTTATAAGATTCAATCAAACGATAGTGGATCTTTTTGTATAAAAAAAAAATTCCTACCCAAAAGTAGAACTACGTCACTTCTCCTGTTTGCGAAGGTTTTCTAGCATTTCGCGCCGAGAATAACTTTTAATGGTCAATTTCCCTTCTCAACGTACCAAACTTTTCCAGTACCCTGTGCAATACAGTACAATTTCAGCATTCTAAAAAAAAAACCTCTATGCTTTTCCTGGGACTTGATCAAAAAACAAAAAGCCTTTTATCCGAGTAACCAAGTGTAAGCCAAAGTTTAAGATGGAAATTAACAAGAGGTCTAGACTGATTCTCCTGAATCGAGCCAGTCTACGTTTTTGAAAGAACTTTTTACTGAAATACGGTTAGTCTTTCAAATTTCAGATCTCATGGCCAAGTATGCGTTACTCGTTCAAGAATTCCAGTTTATGATCCTGGTATTCTGCGGATTATAAAAACTAACTGTGACGATGGACTCTAACCAGGTAATTAATCTAGTTAAACGGTTGCGCTTATGTCTTCGCCTTTTGCATTTATCGAAAGCAAAAACCGACATAAAGTTTTTGTTTGTGCATTTGTCTTTTCATCGACGGTAAGCTTGGTCACGCCATGACCAATTTGTGGCTTGTAATTAATAGATCTACAGCACGGTGCAGTCTGCATGAGCTGCGTCCTAGCATGACTTCCTTATCTTGAGAGTGACAACATGAACCATGACAAAATGGTAAGTGCTAAGGTTTTAACACATTTGTTGTTTGTCTTTTTGCTCTTTTTTAGTTATTAACCAGTATTTAGGGTGGTATATTTGTAATGCCAAGTGTCTTTGTAAAGTCAAGTGTCCTTAATTACAGACATTTGTTTAAAATCTCGGCAAAACATCTGACGTGAATTAATTTATCACTTGTCTCCGTAAGGAGAGATATCTAGTCACACGCTCCTTTGCTTGTCGACTTAATTATATCTCAATTATTGACGAATCAGGACAATTACAAGCTTGCTACTTGATCATTCACAGCTTTTCCCGGTCTGCTTTTCAACATGACATTCCTCTACTGAATAAAATTGTGTGTAACACTTTCTCCAGCAAAAAAAAAGAGGAATTTATTTCCCAGAGGAAATAAATGGATTTATGCTGCGTGTGACAGGCTTAGTTGTTTATTTCCCATGATACAGTTGGGGCATTCCTGTCATCCGGGAATTTCTGTAGATCTTATCCAGTGCAGAAACTAGGCGTAGGGCGCCTTTCACTAATTAATTCAAGACAGTTAAGATTATTTTCCCCTCCCCCCAATCTCGTACCCAGAGTCTTGGGGCTTTTTGGCCAGCGGGTGAGCGCCCGGAGAGACTCTGGGATAATCGACTCCATTTTCCTAGAAAACGTGGGTTCCGGTCTTATTACGCATGCTTGAGTTTAAACGGAAACAGAAAAGAGAAAACAGTAAACAGTAGAAATGGTGGGTTGCAAGTGTTCGAGAAACAAGAATTTTAGCCTTACACACAAAGAAACTTGCTGTAAGAGCAAGTGAAGATGAAACCTCTGATACTTTCGGCAAGTGTATTTTTAGCGTTTCAGCGTACATTCCATCGTTCAAAATGCCATCGTGCAAGCAACACGATCGACAAATTTTTGTGGAAACGACACAAATGTCCTCTTCTACTACGATTTGATGTTTCCGTAATTCTGAATGGCTTCGACAAGACCTTATTCCACGGATTTCTCCTCAAAGAGACTGATATAATGTTTTCCCACGGTACTTTTGCAACAGCAACAGTAATCACTTTTTAGCAGCGTGGGAAAATTCCCGTACGGTATAAGGCAAAATTCAAACCTCGTGGTTTTTTATTTTTGTGATTTATATATTTCTGAGGTAGAAAAAAACAAACAGCACTGAAACTAGTTTTAGATTTTGAATCTCCCTCCAAATTCTGGGGCTTCCGAATTACTTACCGACTTCCTGTCGGACTGCCATTGTTACGCAGGCGGCCAATCAAAAAATATAATTCAAGTCGATTATCCCAGAGTCTCTCCGGGCGCTCACCCGCTGACCAAGAAGCCCGAGGACTCTGGGTACGAGATTGCCTCCCCCTCCCTATTCTTAGTTTCTTGTGGATGGCGGGTGTGCCCTCACCTTTGCTGGGATCATTCATATCTTCTATATTTGTGTATTTCTTAGGTTGCCATGCTGATTTTAAATAAACGGGTTAGGCCAACAGGGCTTGGTCAAAATATCCCAAACATATGTGGCACTATTTGTGTCCCAGCAAACATGCAGAGCTCGCACAAAAGCAACGCCTTGCCACCAATATCAGTCTTAGAAATGAAGCATGAAGCATAAAAATCCTGCATTGACTGTAGACTTTATTAATCATGCAATATGTGCTGACAGTGCACGGAGATACTCTCAAGGACCCTGTGACTTATACAGGTTGACGAGTTCTGTTAATTTGGGACCCCAATTTACGATTTTACTGACTTAATTACATGCAAATAGGAGCAGATCAGTTTTTTTTTCTTGATGATGTTATGTTTATACTAACTTTGACTCCAACCACGTCGTTGTGAAACAAGAGCAAGAGAAATTCAATGTAAAGGAGATAGATAAGGACTATTCATAATCGAAAAAAATGTCGTGTAAACGATAATTCCTTGAACAAATCAGGATGCTGACGAACCCAAGAGTAAGGGCCAAATGAGTCTTTATTGGGGACTCTTCATTTGGATAATGCATATGTTACAGGTAAATTTGAAATTCAGGTTGAAATGATTTCAACCTAGGTAAATTTAATTTTAAACTAGGTTGAAATTGAAAGTAGGAAACACCAACAAAAAGTCCATCAATTGTTAGCAAGTACGTGTATATTGGTAAGTAAATCAGTAAGGAGATGTAGTTGGCGTACGTTTTCATGAGTTAGTCTGTAAAAACGCCTTTGGTTGTCATTAAGCCTAAGCACTGAATTTAAATGGTTAGCATTAAGGTTGGGGTTAGGCATACTGTACATGATAACTAATTCTGCTCTTTTTTTATCTTAGAGCAGCAGAAAAACAAAATCTTGTTTAATAAGAATTAACTTCATCTTTAATATTTATTTTTCTGGTTTTTGGAAGGAAAAAGACAATTGACTTTTTAGAGGGTAGATTACTGAATGATGTACTGTTACTTGTACAAATGTAATTCACCCTCCAGTTTCCATCCTTTTCTTTTGATAAATGCTACGTCTTGGCTCGTCAAACTTGTTCTGTCCTTGGGGTTATTTTGCTTGGTTTTGGCTATTTGGGAGCTTTAACTTCACCCAATTTTTGGTAGAATATCCTGAATCAACACAACTTGTGTTAGCCATTTTACGAACCGTGCAGTGCCACGCATTGCACACGAGTAAACGTTTGCATAATTTACTATGACCGAGAAGAGTCTGGGCCCTCTTGCACCGCGAGAAAAGTATTTGTATTTGCTGTGTGGTTAAGCGGTTGGTTGCGGCTAAAGACTCAATGCTAAAGTATGTCAGAGGAGCCCGGTTCAAGACTCGGTAAGTGCAACATTGGAATTGAATGGGTCAAGGTATTGTGGTAGGATACAACCTCGTTCCTAGGGTCTGTCTTCTCTGCCTCCAATGTCCAATGAGTTTTGGGGCATGCCTATACATGTACTTGACTATGCATATATTGGGTATCGGAACCAACCCAAAAAATAAAGGTGTCAATAAGCTCTTTAAAAATTAGGGCGTAAGGTTTATTGAGCGATGATTTCGAAGAAATTAAATAGACGTACAATTCTTAGGGAGTCCTTAAACTGTATTTTAACAAGATATTGTACTTTTTTTGGGTTTTATGTCACTTGCATATTCTTATAGAAGCTGCATTGACAAACATTTTACCTTCCCACAGCCGTTGCCGTTCTTCCTCTGAAAAAAAGAAAAGAAAAATGAAAATAGACAATTAAAAGGCGGAGTTCACAGCTTTCAACACAATTTCTTAATAACTTAATAACAACAGCTAAGGAACCTCTTCAATATGTTCAATTTCTGAGTATCAGTGTCAACTCATTTAGCATTAAAGTCTGCTACGAGCCTAGAAGGCCCATCAGGCCGGCGCTTATCTCAGGTTTATGTAGCATGAAACGACTGGGAGTATTTCTACTCCCCTCTGGATGGGATGCCAGTCCATTGCAGGGTTACCCCCAGCATTAAATTCGCCGGTACCCATTTATGAACCTGGGTGCCTGGGTGGAAAAAGGCACCGTTGTAGTATAGTGTCTTGCCCAAGAACACAACACAATGTGCCCTGCCAGAACACGAACCCAGACCACTCGATCCGGAGCCGAACGCAACAACTCATTCGACGCCAACTGTTTATCATTTTACTTCCCCCGTTCTCGAAGGAACTTCCATTCACAAATACCCTTCGTTTATAAGATTTAAACGATGATAGATCTTTTTGCATAAAGAATTTCCAGCCCAAAAGAAGCACTACAGCAATTTTCCTTTATGATAAATTTGCATGGTAAGCCTCTTTCAGTGGACAATTCTTCGAAAACTAAGAGAGGGGTTTAGTTTAGCTCGATTCGCAGTATTCTGTTTTCCCTACTTGTTAATTTCCATTTTAAACCTTGGCAAACCATTTTGTTTACTCCGATTAACAAAAAAACTGCATTTTCTTTCTTTCATAGTCATAAAATTCCATGAAACTTCGAGACCATTTTTTTTTAATGCTGAAATTGTGAAGTCTAATGAGTGGAAGAGAAGCGCAAAAGTTTGGAACGTGGTCACGATAAGAAGGAATATTGACCATAAGTCATTCACCTCAGACCTAACGGCGTGGTATGTGTTACTCGTTCAAGAATTCCACTTTAGTGTAATTCTGCGGATTATAAAAACAAAGTACAGGTTTTGCGACGATGCAATCTTATCCCCGACCGGCGATCGATCTACCTACTAAGCAGTTGTGCTTATGTCTTCGCGTTTGCTTCTTTTTCTCGGAAACAGAAACTGACATCATTTTTTATTTGTGTATTTCTCTTCTCATCGCCGATACGCTTTATACTAATAACATGACAAACTAGTTGCCTGCAGCCGAATGATCTACAGCAAAGAGTAATCTGCATGTACTGCGCCTTGTTTCGAGAGTAACAGAATGCAGGGTTTCCAATAAGATCATAATAGGCAGCGCATGGCTAAATTCGGCAGCTATTTTTCCTCGAAAATCACCCCAAACCTTGCAAATAACATGAGATACATTCACGCAGAACACGAGTCTTGGGTCAACAAAGTTGGGTGGGCAAACAAAAGAAACGCCTGAATTCTAAGTACTTTCGGCGGCGATTTCTGTTTCACTGTCCATGTCAAAGGTGTTGATCGAGGATCGAGCACACACGCTTTTGAGGCAGCGGTCCAGCAGTCCAGTACTTGGTGTAATTTCCCTGATTTGAATTGTAGCAAGACGACATTCGCGAAAGGTCTAAGCGGTCACGACAGAAGAAATACTCAGCTATATAGAATACAAAGGAACCTTAAGGGGCTATTTCACGCTATTTTAGCCGCTTTCAAAACTCAAAATATGTCCTATTAAAAAAAATAGCGGTTATTAATGTACTTTGACAAAATTTAGCGTTCGGTTAAAATACCCTAATTCGTGCTACAAAGTGCTTCATGAAGAGTTATGAATCCGCAAATATGCAATGACGTACTGGTGCCACTGCGAACTCAACTCTGTTTATAAACCCCGTATGCGTGCCCAATCTCGCTCGATTTGCATGTAGCTCGGCCCTGGTGCCCAAGGTAATTTCCGAAATACTATCCGTGGCTGGCCATCCAATTCTATACCTTCCCATGTATCATTTGGAGTGTCTAGGTGGAGTGTAGACTGAGCTACAGCGCTACTAATTTGGGTGAGTGTTTCTTGAATACTGCCTACAATCACTGTAAGCAAAAAAATTCAAGCCAATTATCACTTTCAGTAGGCAACCAACTATTTAATACCCAGTTCTTGATACAGTTTCCCCGCATACAGAACAGATTAAGCTTCGTCGCTTCCGACAAGTGAGACGATTGATTCTATCACCCCACAGAATTCTGCTGCATTTTCCATTGACTTGTTTCTAGAAAAACTAATTAAACGAAAAGTGACAAAATTTTCAGTTATACAAAGAAAAAAACAGTCAAGGAAGCGTTTTTTAGACATATCCACTGCAATTGGTTTTTTTCTACCATGATGGCTAAAACCATGGGTCCTCGAGAGAGGTTTACTCTGGGTATTGCTAACCATGGTTAAGGTAACTTAACCTTAGTTTGTAAAAAAGCTATTTACACACAAACTAACAACTAAGTTAACAAGAGCACCTCAGCTTTTTTGCATGTGCACGTTTAAAGCAGGAAATTAAGCTTTTTGCTAAGTCAAGGTAAATATCACTTGAAACTTTGAGATTTACCAAAAATCAAGCAAAGTTGTATAATTTTTGATCGTGTCTTCCACAATCATTCTTGGAACAAAAAGCGTAGAGACCGGCGTGAACCTTGCTATCTTGCAAGCAGAGAATTGATATTATTAAGCTCACAGGTCTACTGAAAGAGATTAATCAAATATGAAACTATAGCATTACTCGCCAGGTTAAAGAGTTTCGAAGGAATGTACTCAGAGCTAGTTGACCTATTGTTTTTAAGGGTATTGCTTTTTTTAAGCACTGAGTGCTGGGAGATCGAGAAATCTGCAAGAGGCCGAGGGTGAGTGTGCATGTTTGTAGAATGTGTGATGGATTGTTGACCATATATGGTAGTGCCGATGCCAGCTTTTCTTCAGTCATGGCAAAATATGAATTCATCAGACTGGCTTTCCCCTCATGAGTTAGTACTAAATTACCGTAGTCTCTTTTGAGAGGAGCGATGTTCTTGTGATGCGCTGTTGGATTTAAGTGACTTCCAAAATTTTTGCTTGACTTCTGTGAACAGTTTGGAGAAGTATGCGGCTTTGGCTTGCTTTGGAACCAACATAACCTCATTTCTAGCTTGGTTGTAAGTTTGGGCATTAAAATAAAACTGCCACCTTGAATAGGCTGTACCTGCGATTTAAAGCGAAAGGTGTTGGTGATCCTAGGCCAAGATGAACTTCTATTACTGACTTCTTTCGATGGAGCGTGATCATTGCATAATGTTAATTTAGTGCTGCCAAGCCCTTAACAAATCGTCCTTGTCATCGAAGACTACACCGATGTGAAAAAGCATCGTTTCGACATCGGATCTAACTTTGTCCTCACTCAATCTCTTATAGTCTTTTATTTCTAAGGTTCTTCGGTGGAAGTCTTTTGATCTGCAAGCGTAATGTTACATATATTAAGTCATGATTGGAGATGCGTAGAAGAAATACGCCCGTGGAATTAACAAGGTGTTTGTTATGGTCACCAGAAAATCTGACAAAGAATGCGATGATAATGTTATTCTTGTGGCCTGTCGTACGATGTTTCACACCTTGGATACTTCTCCCCTTTCCATAACCAGGGCTGCGCACTTACTGATTCCAAACTCCACCCTTCTGTCTTTGCTTAATACTCGAACAATTCCATTTGTTTGTCATCCTTTCCATGGAGGTTTAACCTATAAACTAGTCGTTTTCAAACATAAGCGAAATGCTCGAGTAGGAAGAGACCTGATCAATGCAGGCAGCCCCAAAGAGGGGAGATTTTGTAAGACCAAACGCCTTGTATTAGTTGATGGTGATGGTAGCCATTGACATAACATGCGACTGCCGTCGTTCCAAACTCGACCGACAATGCGAAGAATCTGAAGTGACATGTTTCTCAAACCAGAGAACAACACAGCTTGAGAGCTCTGACAACTTTCAATAATATATTTAAGTCGATTCATAATGATACTTACCGTGAAAACAACAGGAAAATCCAGAGGAAAATCCGCCACAACTCAAAGAAACGAATATTATTGTTTTTTCTGCCATGTGATTAGCCGGGCATTCGTCCGGTGGCGCTGGGTGTCCGACGGCAATCTGAAGACTGTAACTCGACGGCCCGAAGAAATGCCGAGTGTACCTCAGAACCCAATCCGCAAGACATAGCAGTTATTATCGGGCGAACTCAGGCTTGCAATCTCGAGATTTATTGCGCGATAGCCCCGAGATGCATTGCAAGATTAGTGTTGCTCTCGCTCGCTGCTCTCGCTCGACCAATGAATAACCCGCTTCAATTTAGCCTTCCTTAACACCACCGAGAACGGAATAAGGGTCAACACAATTAGCAGCGGTGACGGGCTGTCTCCCTGGAACATTCCTCTCCTACACTTACTGAGCTAAGGTACTTCCTCCTGACGTCAATTCCACCAGCCATTGATTCATACTTTTTGCAACAACGACAGCATATTTTTAGCAGCGCCAAATATTCGTAAACATTTGATGATCCACAAAGGTGGGATCATAGCATTTGTCTTTTTGTTGTCCACCCAGGTCATCTCAGGACCTGGTTTTTCTCCTTTTGCAGTTTCATTCACACCCATTCTTTTCATCAGGCAATAAATTCTCTTCCTCCAGGTGTTCATAAAGTCCATCTCCAAGCGGCAGGCAAGTTATGGGCCTAAAATTTGTTGCTGTATTCCTTTGCTCTCTATCTTTAATGACTAGTACTGTCCGATATTTAGCAAGCCACTGTAGCATTTGCTTAGTAGTGAGCCAGTCCTGAAGTGCACTGCAGTTCTCTACATTCACAAAATAAGATTCTTCTTTCAAAACCTTGAAATCCATCTGGCCCAGGGGCATTCCAGTTTAATATCTTTCTTTAGCTGTTTGGTCACCCGGCTATTTTTAATCGGAATACTGTTCCGTTTCGGCACTCCCGCAACATCGTTTTTTGTTTCTCTTAGCCATTCAACTTTGGTGTTCTGAGTCATGTGGTTATTACCTCAACTATAAATGTCGGTAATACGATGCTTGAGTTCGTAGACCAACCTAGCTTTGTTAGTTCACTCGGTTCAGTCTTCACATAAATTGAAGAATTTTTTTCCAACCGCGGTCCCCACAGTGCTTGCATTTGGTGACAAAAATGGCTCCCAAACAGATTTGTCTTACACTCATTTCACTAAAATCATTTTAGTTGTATGCGGCCATTAATTTACGTGAGTGATACTTTCCCTTCCAAGTCAACGCAAATGAGACTTGGAACTCCACGAAGGGTCAAAGGGTACTGATCGAAAGCCAGCAAAACACCAGCCGTAGACAGTCCCCTACCCGGACGGACTCAGTTCACATCAAAACACAGCTGTTATGTCCAACACAAAGCTACTTTGAAAGAACCTTTGAGCAGCACTTGCTATAATATAGGAAAGGCGGAAAATCACCTATTCAGATAACGGTATAATCATGCAAAACCATTTTGCTCCCTCCTTGGGTAGTAACCACTGTACTGTATGTAACCAAAAGTTATTTCTGTGCTGTGTTGTTCTTCATGGCTAGCTTGTCTAGGGTTAACATTTAAAAGACATCAGCTCAGAAACCTCTTTAATATGTTCAATTGCTGACCTTCATTATCAACTCATTTGACGTTAACTATTTACCATGATTTACTTCCCCCGTCCTTCAAGGAACACAGGTTTTTCTATTAAAACATACCCTTAATTTATAACATGCAAACGATAGTAAATCTTTTTGTATAAAAAAAAAATCCCTACCCAAAAGTGGAACTACGAACTACTGTTTGCGAAGGTTTTCTAGCATTTCGCTCCGAGAACTTTTAATGGTCAATTTTCCTTCTCAACGTACCAAACTTTTCCAGTATCCTGCCCTTTTCTTCCGAGTTAATTAAGCTTCACAACTTCAGCATTCTAAAAAAAAATCCTCTTAGATTTTCCTGGGACTTGGTCAAAAAACAAAATGCCTTTTATTCGCGTAAGCAAGTGTAAGTAAAAGTAACAAGAGGTCTAGACTAATTCTCCCGAATCGAGCCAGTCTAATATTTTGGAAGAATTTTCCACCGAAATACGTTTAGTCTTTCAAATTTCAGACCTCACGGCCAAGTATGTGTTACTCGTTCAAGAATTCCAGTTTATGATCCTGTAATTCTGCGGATTATAAAAACTAACGATGGACTCTAACCAGGTAATTAATCTAGTTAAGCGGTTGTGTTTATGTCTTCGCCTTTTGCATTTATCGAAAGCAAAAACCGACATAAAGTTTTTGTTTGTGTATTTGTCTTCTCATCGAAGATTAGCTTGGTCATGCCATGACCAATTTGTGGCTTCAGCACGGTGCAGTCTGCATTAACTGCGTCCTAGCATGACTTCCTTATCTTGAGAGTGACAACATCAACCACTGACAAAATGGTAAGTGCTAAGAAGGTTTTAACACATTTGTTGTTTTTCTTTTTGCTCTTTTTTAGTTATTTTCTTATTTTAATTGTAATGCCAAGTGTCTTTGTTATGTCAAGTGTCCTTATAGACATTTGTTTAAAATCTCGGCAAAACACCTGACGTGAATTAATCTTTTTTTAATGTTGTGGAACTTTTAGCTTTTAAATATCTTTTTAATGTGAAGCACCCTGGACTAATAGTGGATTGAGCGCTATATTATTATTATTATTATTATTATTATTATTATTATTATAAAACCATCATAGATTCCCAGTAACAGGCATTACCAATAGCATCTATGCGAATGTAAAACAAAGGCCCAGGAATGACCCAAAAGCAAAACCTTATGTCTTGATTTATTGCGAGCCATTGCTGTCATACCCTACTAGAGCCCAGTCTCCGAATTAGAATCATGCGCTTGCTAAACTGTTCGGAAGCTACATCATTGTAATGCTGATATTAAAATGTTCACTTACTGTGTTTCTCGTTAATTCGTGGGATTATAGCAAATGGTCACGTAATCATAAATTGATCACAAGAGAGTAAGAGCTGTTTTTTTTTTCTAAATCACTTTCTCTCATTACACTTCCATGCACGTAATGCCACGGTGCAACAACTTCAATGACCTGAAACATCATCCGCCTTACACCATTTCCCATACTGACATCCCTTTTTTCCATGATCTCTTGCTACCTTCAACGAATGCGAACATAACTTAACTTGTAGTTTTACGCTTGTGCCCTGGACTAGAGGCTTCATGTTAAGCGTGTCTATATAGCTGCACAGCACGCTATCATGGCCTTATCCCTTATTGACAGCAAGACTATACTTGTCACACCAATTTAGCTTTATATGGGATAGCATGAATAATATTAATATCAACATACGTGATTCGTAAAATTACTATGAGCGCTGGCGATATAATATTTCCACAGCACCTTTCGACTTCCTTTGCAAAAGTAGTATTAAAGACTTAACCGGCGCTCATATTTCATTTTACTTATGTCCTTTTACCCGTGTCATTGCGAAGTGCTATTCACAGTAGAGGCAACGTCGTTTTTACATTTGCGTTACCTAGTTCCCCATATCAGTCATTTCCTATTTGCTCACGCTTATGCTAGATTCGTATGTTTCAGCCCAACGGCTTGCAAAATCAAAGCACTGGGTAACTAGTTGACAAGAGCACGTTTCCTCCGATTTTCTCGAAAAAAGATTCTTTAGCAAGAGAGCAATGTGTGTTTGGAGACAATGCTCTCTTTCCTATGGTTTTATTATTTATCAAGGCAGTTGATACCTTGTTGGTTTACTCAATTCCCACCCAAAAGTAAACGACTTTAGAAACAAGACCCTTTGATTACCAACAATGCACTCCGACATTTCATCGTTTCTAAAAATGAAACTTAAGCCCACGGCTTAACTCAATCGCCATCATATTGACTCTACAGTTATAAAATTATTTTACAAGAAAAAAATCATACAAATGACCACAGATTTGGCAGCAATGTTGCTCACGAGTCATCCAAAATTATGTAGAAAAGACACTTATTGAGCCCGCACTTAAAACTTCTTTTGAGTTTTTGAGCATGCTTATACATGTACTTTACTATGCGTATATTGGGTATCGGAACCAACCCAAAAAATAAAGGTGTCAATAAGCTCTTTAAAAATTAGGGCGTAAGGTTTATTGAGCGATGATTTCGAAGAAATTAAATAGACGTACAATTCTTAGGGAGTCCTTAAACTGTATTTTAACAAGATATTGTACTTTTTTTGGGTTTTATGTCACTTGCATATTCTTATAGAAGCTGCATTGACAAAGATCTTACCTTCCCGCAGCCGTTGCCGTTCTTCCTCTGAAAAAAAAGAAAAAAAAATGAAAATAGACAATGAAAAGGTGGAGTTCACAGTGTTCAACACAATTTCTTAATAACTTAATAACAACAGCTAAGGAACCTCTTCAATATATTCAATTTCTGACTTTCAGTATCAACTTATTTAGCACTAAAGTCTGCTACTAGCCTAGAAGGCCAATCAGGCCGGCGCTTATCTCCAGTTTATGTAGCATGAAACGACTGGGAGTATTTCTACTCCCCTCTGGATTGGATGCCAGTCCATTGCAGGGTTGCCCTCCAGCATTAAATTCGCCGGTACCCATTTATGCACCTGGGTGCCTGGGTGGAGAAAGGCACCGTTATAGTATAGTGTCTTGCCCAAGAACACAACACAATGTCCCCGGCCAAAACCCGCACCCACACCACTCGATCCGGAGCCGAGTGCATCAACTCATTCGACGCCAACTGTTTATCATTTACTTCGCCCGTTCTTTAAGGAACTTCCATTCACAAATACCCTTCATTTATAAGATTTAAACGACGATAGATCTTTTTGCATAAAGAATTTCCAGCCCAAAAGAAGCACTACAGCAATTTTCCTTTATGATAAATTTGCATGGAAAGCCTCTTTCAGTGGACAATTCTTTGAAAACTAAGAGAGGTGTTTAGTTTAGCTCGATTCGCAGTATTCTGTTTTCCCTACTTGCTAATTTCCATTTTAATCCTTGGCAAACCATTTTGTTTACTCGGATTAACAAAAAAACATTTTCTTTTTTTTCATAGTCATAAAATTCCATGAAAATTCGAGACCATTTTTTTGAATGCTGAAATTGTGAAGTCTAATGAATGGAACAGAAGCGCAAAAGTTTGGAACGTGGTCACGATAAGAAGGAATATTGACCATTAGTCATTGACCTCAGACCTAACGGCGTGGTATGTGTTACTCGTTCAAGAATTCCACTTTAGTGTAATTCTGCGGATTATAAAAACTAAGTACAGGTTTTGCGACGATGCAATCTTATCCCTGACCGGCGATCGATCTACCTACTAAGCAGTTGTTCTTATGTCTTCGCGTTTGCTTCTTTTTCTCGGAAACAGAAACTGACATCATTTTTTGTTTGTGTATTTCTCTTCTCATCGGCGATACGCTTTATACTAATAACATGACAAACTAGTTGCCTGCAGCAAAGAGTAATCTGCATGTACTGCGCCTTGTTTCGAGAGTAACAGAATGCAGGGTTTCCAATAAGATCATAATAGGCAGCGCATGGCTAAATTCGGCAGCTATTTTTCCTCGAAAATCACCCCAAACTTTACAAATAACGTGAGATACATTCACGCAGAACACGAGTCTTGGGTCAACAAAGTTGGGTGGGCAAACAAAAGAAACGCCTGAATTCTAAGTACTTTCGGCGGCGATTTCTGTTTCACTGTCCATGTCAAAGGTGTTGATCGAGGATCGAGCACACACGCTTTTGAGGCAGCGGTCCAGCAGTCCAGTACTTGGTGTAATTTCCCTGATTTGAATTGTAGCAAGACGACATTCGCGAAAGGTCTAAGCGGTCACGACAGAAGAAATACTCAGCTATATAGAATACAAAGGAACCTTAAGGGGCTATTTCACGCTATTTTAGCCGCTTTCAAAACCCAAAATATGTCCTATTAAAAAAAATAGCGGTTATTAATGTACTTTGACAAAATTTAGCGTTCAGTTAAAATACCCTAATTCGTGCTACAAAGTGCTTTATGAAGAGTTATGAATCCGCCAATATGCAATGACGCACTGGCGCCACTGCGAGCTCAACTCTATTTATAAACCCCGTATTGGCGCCCAATCTCGCTCGATTTGCATGTAGCTCGGCCCTGGTGCCCAAGGTATTTTCCGAAATACTATCCGTGGTTGGCCATCCAATTCGGTACCATCCCAAGTATCATTTGGAGTGTCTAGGTGGAGTGTAGACTGAGCTGCAGCGCTACGAATTGGGATGAGTCTTTCTTGAATACTCTCTACTATCACTGTAAACAAAACATTTCAAGCCAATTATCACTTTCAGTAGGCAACCAACCATTTAATACCCAGTTCTTGATACAGTGTCCCCGCATACAAAACAGATCAAGCTTCGTCGCTTTCGACAAATGAGATGATTGATTCTATCACCCCACAGAATTCTGCTGCGTTTTCCACTGACTTGTTTGTAGAAAAACTAATTAAACGAAAAGTGGCAAAATTTTCAGTTATACAAAGAAAAAAAACAGCCAAGGAAGCGTTTTTTAGACATATCCATTGCACTTGGTTTTTTCTACCATGTTGGCTAAAACCATGCGTCCTCGAGAGAGGTTTACTCTGGGTATTGCTAACCATGGTTAAGGTAACTTAACCTTAGTTTGTAAAGAAGCTATTTACACACAAACGAACAACTAAGTTAACAAGAGCACCTCAGCTTTTTTTGCATGTGCAAGGTTAAAGCAGGAAATTAAGCTTTTTGCTAAGCCAAGGTAAATGTCACTTGAAACTTTGAGATTTACCAAAAATCGAGCAAAGTTGTATAATTTTTAATCGTTTCTTCCACAATCATTCTTGGAACACCAAGCAGAGAATTGATATTATTAAGATCACAGGTTTACCGAAAGAGATTAATCAAATATGAAACTATAGCATTACTCGCCAGGTTAAAGAGCTTCGAAGGAATGTTTTCAGAGCTAGTTGACCTATTGGTTTTAAGGGTGTTGCTTTTTTTAAGCACTGAGTGCTGGGAGATCGAGAAATCTGCAAGAGACCGAGGGTGAGTGTGCATGTTTGTAAAATGTGTGATGGATTGTTGACCATATATGGCGGTGCCGATGCTAGCTTTTCTTCAGGCATGGCAAAATATGAATTCATCAGACTGGCTTTCCGCTCATGAGTCAGTACTAAATTACCGTAGTCTCTTTTGAGAGGAACGATGCTCTTGTGATGCGCTGTTGGATTTAAGTGACTTCCAAATTGCGCTAGTTTTGCTTGACTTTTGTGAACAGTTTGGAAAAGTATGCGGCTTTGGCTTGCTTTGGAACCGACATAACCTCCTTTCTGGCTGGCTTGTAAGTTTTGGCATTAAAATCAGAATGCCACCTTGAATAGGCTGTACCTGCGATTTAAAGCGAAAGGTGTTGGTGATCCTAGGCCGAGATGAACTCGTATTACTGACTTCTTTCGATGGAGCGTGATCATTGCATATAATGTTAACTAAGTTCTACGTAGCCCTTAATAATTCGTCCTTATCATCGAAGACTACAGCGATGTGAAAAGGCATCGTTTCGAGATCGGATCTTACTTTGTCCTCACCCAATCTCTTACAGTCTCTTATTTGTAAGGTTCTTCGGTGGAAGTGTTTTAAGCTTCAAGCGTAATGTTACATATTTTAAGTCATGATTGGAGATGCGTAGTGGAAACACGCCTGTGGAATTAACAAGGTCTTTTCTTATGGTCACCAGAAGATCTGACAAAGAATGCGATTATTCTTGTGGCCTTTTGTACGATGTTTTACGCCTGGGACACCTCTCCCCTTTTCATAACCAGGACTGTGCATTTACTGATTCCAAACTCCACCCTAATGTCTTTGGTTAATACTCGAACAATCTTGATAAGGGTGTCCACTTGTTTGTCATCCTTTCCCTGGAGGTTTAAACTATAAATGAATAAAATATGCTCGAAACGTTCCCATAATAACCCACTTTAACCCTCCTTAACACCAACGACAATGAAATAAGGGTCAATACAAATTATTTTCAGCAGCGCCAAATATTCGTAAACAATTGATGATCCACAAAGGTGGGATCATATCATTAGCCTTTTCATTGTCCACCCAGGACCTGTTTTACTCCTTTTGTATTTGATTTACACCCATTCGTTTCATCAGCCAATAAATTCTGTTCGTCCAGGTGTTCATAAAGCTTATCTCCAATATCCCTGTGGAAAGCAGCAGGAAAGCTATGGGCCTAAAATTTGTTGCTATATTCCCGCTCTCTCTATCTTTATTTACTAGCAATGTCCAATCTTTAGTAAGCCACTGTGGTATTTGATTAGTGGTGGGACAGTCCTGTAAGTGAACCACAGTTCTCTCCATTCATGATGAAAATTCGTCAGGAATAAACCTTGAAATCCATCTGGGCCAGGGGCTTTCCAATTAACTATTTTCTTTAGTTGTTTGGTCACCTGGTCACCATTCTGTTTCGGCACTCTTTTCTCTTAGCCATTGGCCGATGGTGTTCTGAGTCACGTGGTTATTACCACAACTGAAATGTCAGTATTAATTTGCTTGACTTCGTAGACCAACCTAGATTTGTTAAATGTATCGGTTCACTCTTCAGTAAAATCGAGGAATTTTGTGCCAGTCGTAGTCCCCACAGTGCTTGCATTTGGTGACAAAAGTGGCTCCAAAACAGACTTGTCTTGCACCTATTTCACTGAAATCATTTCAATTGTACGCGACTTTTAATTTATAGATTCAAAACACAAGCCGTAAACAGTCCCCCGCCCGGACTCAGTTAACATTAAAATAACAAAAACAAAAAAAACCAAACGAACGATTAGGTTCGATGGTTTTTGGTTCGGCTTCGTTCGATTGACTACGCCGGGTGTTTGCCATTGAATTGAGAAGAATTTTCTTTAAGGATCAGTCTCTCCCCTAGAATATTTGTGGGTATAGGAGGATATGGCTGATGATGTTCTTCGTAGTTATTTGAATATCTTCAGTCTTCTCAAGGGATGTTTGTGTAGAGTGAGCAGACATCGAGGGTTGCAAGGATTGTGTTGTCTAGCATAGATGTGTTTTCGAGTGGTGAATACCTTCCACCCAACAATCAAGTTTACTTGTGCAATGTCACCCGAAAGCATTGTTTTCATTGACACTGAAGTCTTCAAAGGTTCACATTTCAGCAACGGCAATCGCCTTGACGTCGAAACACATTTTAAGCCCACGTAAACATTCCAATACACGCATTTCTCCTCGTGTTACCCTCTCAGTGTCAAGAAGGGGTTTATTAAAGGAGAGATGTTGCGCTTTTTGAGAACAAACTCAGTCAAAAGAAACCTTCTGTTGTATCTCAGCAATTGCAGTTAATTGAATAATCACAATACTTCTTTTAATCAAAACAACTCCTCCACAACCTTTTACGCAGGCTCAGTTGCAACTGATTGCATAACAATAATGCCATTATGTAACATTTCTCCTTTTAAAAGACGTTCGATCATGCAAAGTCTCAATATCAACAAGTAACAATATTGTCCTTTTTAACACAAACGTGTCTAATCTTGCAAGTAACTAGAAGGCTTCAGAGTTGACCGGGTTGGATAAAGTTTTTGCCGGGCTCGAGCAATTTTTATTTGAAGAACTCGGTGGAACTAAAGAGGTGTCATCAACATTGGCAGGCATAGGCATCTCTGGTTGAGTAGTCACAGCAATCTCAGTAGCAGGCTCAGATTTGGTCAGCGACGCTTTTTCCAGGTGATCCGAATCTTCTCCAGTCAAACGGGGCTCATCCGGCACTGCTGTGAAAGGAACACGAGCAACTGGAAATGTTGGATCTGCAGCAATTTCGACAGGTGGGTCTACCGGGGGATCATTCGTTGGGACGACCTCTACGCAGCGTCTCAGCAGTTGATCCACGTGTCGTTTCCACAAGTTGCCTGACACATTGACAATGTCATGGCGAGAACCAATAACTTCAGATGCTACGCCATGCACCCATTTTCCTCCCTTTTCATAATTACGAGCCAGAACTAGATCAGCAACATTGAATTGACGGAAGCCGCGAAGCGCAGTGCAACGAAGCATGGTACTATATTGGCGATTCGCAACATAGTTTTCAACAAAAGGTGTCAACAAATATAAGCGGGTGCGCAATCGCCTGCCCATGAGAAGCATAGAGGTTGATTCACCTGTCGTTGAATTGGGCGTAGTTGCGAAGGTGGTCCTCTTCATCTGTGCCAGCAACCAGGATATCTATTGGGCTCACACTACGCACTAAGTCTGTCTTAGCCTAAGTCAAGCCAAGTCACTCTAAGTCCGCTTAAGCGTTCAGACATATCTAGAAGACAAGTTCTTTCCGTGCAAAGCTGTCATCATTAACGATAAAAATAACAGATAAGGTAACTAACATCATAAATGTGGTGAGGTAGTCACGATCCATTTTAGCGAAGAAGTTGAGATCAAAATGAGACCGAAAAGCCGTAAAATCGCTGTGATTGCGACTGTTGTCTGTTTATTAAATTTACAAAGGTTGATCAGCCAAATAACCTTACAAAATCTTAGGTTCCTTCGTGAAAGAGTGATGGAAGATTTTGTCCAAGAGAGTGAAAGCCTGCTTTTTCTGACCGCCCTACTTTTGAGCATTCACCGAAGACGAGGTAATTTTCGGCACATAAGAAGAAGAGTGTGGGCCTGGCCAAGACCGCAGAACTGATTTGATGTAATGCTAGCATAACCTCGGCTGAATGTTCTTTGGAAACCAAACTTTCGAATTGAACGTGAAACGTTTGACGAGCTTTGCCAAATTCTATCTGATAAAACCCACGATTTGAAATTTTTTTTTTGTTATCAGGTTTCTTAAGTCAGCCTTAAGTCATGTTTGAAACAGACTTAAGAACTGCTTAGGTCGTTTGAGTGTGCCGACACTATGACAAGAAATCACGCTTCTGTGACTTAGCGGTTCACACCTGTCATTTTCACTAAGTCGACTTAAGAGATTACTAAGTCAGACTTAGAATGGATACAATTATGAAGTCTTTTGAATGCGAACAACCCAATGTGGGTATTAATTGTAAGGTAAGGCTGTGATTCTCTTGCAATTTGTACTTGGTGCACGTGATGAGCTTGCTTCATATCAAGGACACTAAATACAGTGCATCCTTAAAGAGCAGTATGCATATCCTCGATCTGAGGCATAGGATAGGTTTCCACACGTGCACTTGCATTGTATGTTACACTAAAAGCACCACATACAAGAACATCATCACTGTCTTTCTTTCCAACCACTACGATAGGCGCAGCACTTCTCGCAGATGACACTCGTTCAATTACACCATCTCTTTCCATCTTAATAAAAGCATTCTCCACTTTGGATTGCAAGGCATAAGGAACGGGTCTGGCCTTGTAAGATTCCGCTTCCTTACTTTCATTTAGCACAACTGGTTTCCCAGTGTAACATCCAAGTCGAGGCTGAAATAATTCACCGTATTGCTCAAGTACTGCTGTTAAGGTGATTCTCTGAAAAAAAAGTTGTCGAATGATTTTCGTGAAACTTTCCCAGAATGTCCCCCACTAATCCCTGTTTTGAGAACTGCAATAAAAAAGATATGTCACCGCGCTTGCTGAAGAGATATAATGGGCCAATCTTACCCCATTGATGCCTGTACTGATACTAATCACGAACGTTATTTCATCGGCTCAGGGTACATTTTGCGGTAGCCAAACGAGAGGGTTTTTAAAGTAAAATATCAAAAAACTCCTGATAGATAGAACGTCTAGAGCATATGGAACACTGTCTTATATAGTTTATGGAAAAATCACTCGACTTAAAACGACGTCGACTCAAAACGTTTCTCGTTTACATCCCCAGGTAAGGGGCTTTGTGTACGTTTTTAGCTATATAGTTTTTTCCTTCCGATAAATTAAAAAAAAAATTGTTTTAAAGAGGATAATTTGTAGACCAAAATTATGAAATAAAAAATATAGGTACCCTTGCTCGTTTAACAGTAAAACACCATCGTAACTGTCTATCTCGATTATCGTAGATCGAAACAACAAAATTAATTCGCCATGTTCGCGGAATGCGGGCGCTTATTCGCAAAGGATTATGGTCATTCACAACTTCTCTCACCTGTTTTTCGAACTGTTTCACCGTGTATGATCGACTTACGCCATTTTTACAATATTACAAATTTGACCAATTCATAAATATTGACCAACCATATACGCAGTACAGGATGCGCAGTGCAATACTGAGGAATCACCTTGAGGTCTGGTTTCCTTGGGGAACTGTGTTTCCAGAGGAGTTACTGGAAATGGGTCTAATGTGATTCACCCCAGGCAAGGTCTTCCAATCCAAATGGATATCTGACAGCCAGTTCCGAACAAATAAAGCTGTAGTTCCTTCACGTAAAATCAATAAAGTGATCTCATGTACTCAACTTTCACGTGCACTTCTCCCAACGGATGCACAGTTTCACCTGTGTACGTCAACAACACAACCCTTGTGGGTTTCACTTCAGCCTCCGGAAAAACTCGTTTAAAAAAAATAAGAGGGACAAGGGAAAGTGCACACCCAGTGTCTAATTGCATGTGACAATCATTGTTTTCAATCTTCAGAGGCACGGAAATCTCAGATCTACACATTGCATTACATCGTATACTATGAACAACTCGTCATCATCAGATAACTTTTCCTGCAGAGACTCTTCTTCGAAACCCATGTTATTTACTCCACCCTTTTTACAAACTCGTACAATATGTCCTCGCAACTTGCAATGGCGACAAACAGCATTCCGGAATTTGCATTTAGATCTTTCATGATCAGAGTTCCCACATGACAAACAAGCATAAGAACTCACTGGCTGGAACATGGGTGAAGTTTGGTTCGGAGACGGCCGCGTGGTAGACCATGACCGCGAAATTCCACGAGAAGAGGTCTTCTTTGAAACTGAATTCACTGATTGGGACAACTGTTGTTTCCCGACTTGAAGGGTCTCTTCAGCCGCAATCTTGTCGGCAATAGCTACCTGGAGAGCCTCCTGGTATGTTCGATCTCCAAGTACCGAACAGTAGGAATAAGCACTTTCCCTCAAAACAATCCCATCCTCGTCACCAGATGTTGTATCCCAGCAATTGCAGTCAATTGAATAGATAACAATACTTCTCAATACTTCAGTAGGACGCTCACATCTACATCAACTTACCGTCATCAATTTGCGAATTTTGCATACATTGTTTTTCATTTTTTGTCTTCGTTTAAATATAACTTTATTCTAACTGGCCATTCTATTAGTAAACAGTGCGAGCTGAGCTGAAGAACTCGTGGCTTTCTTAAAGATACGTGCAAAGATTGACTCGTTGGGCTTGTATGGGATTGTATGGGCTCCTGCCAAGACTATAACAAAAAAGAATGGAGTTGTATGCGGTAAAGAGGGTGACAATGGTACAATCATTTGTGTCCTCTAAAGTAAAAGCCCAATTACTGCCAGAAATGACCTTTAAATAACGATCATGACAAATAGATTTACATTTAATTTAATTGCTTTCAACTCATATTGATCTAATTTGCCTCGACCAGGTTTAACCCTCAAAACACCGGCTATGAAATCACTTTCGGGTATTCGCATTGCCAACCCTCAGGATCAACTCACTTGATACCAATTATACACAAGTTTCTTCTAATCAGTGCAGTGCACCAATTTTCAAAATGTGAAATTTAAAAGAATACATGAAAATCGTCCTTTATCTTTCCTTTTCTGATCTTAATGATCTAAAGAAATGATTCATAGTCTGTAGAGTGAAACGAAAGGTCAAAAGCTCCAGCCTCCAGTACTTTTTTTGTTCTTTGTCTCCAGACTCCCCCTTGTTCCTTATGCATCTTGCAAAGAATTTTGACAGTTTGCGAGCCACTCGAAGACGGATTCATTACATTTTCTACGTTTCAACTACGCCGTAACCAATTTAAAAGATAGATATTCAATTTCACGGTATGCATGTCCCGCATGCGATGGAAGAAAATATAAAATAGTGCTTCAAAAAGCGTTCAAATAGTGTTTGAATTTTCACAAAAGTAGTCGAGACTTTCATGAAAGTTATAAGGTATTCCTTTTGGGATCTTTCAAAACGTTTGAAACTCTTAGGAATTTTGAAGTTATCCTTATCTTTTAAGAAGAACTGGCCTTCTGTGTGTCTAAATGCTTAGGGACATGAAACATTAATGTTTTTAGAGCCAAAAAATACTGGTCTATTAAGACTACCATGATTTCAAATTCTTTTATTTCAAACGCAACACTGACTCAAGCTCATTTCAACCATATAACTTTTTACGTGTTCCCACAATCGTAAAGGCTAGGAATCTCAAAATGTTGCTCTTTAACCAGCCCAAAAAAACTCAAATGTTCCTCCAGTTGTGGAAACGTCCTCAAATTTTGCTCAGAGTGCTCAAAATGAGAAATAGTCAGCTCCAAAATTCAGAAAGTGCTCAAAAAGTGCCCACTGCCATCATGACGGGGCTCTTCAGCGGAAGTAATTCTGATTTTTGTATTGGGTACGATTTTATGCTCTTGCGTGAAAAAGTTCAACGCTTCGAAGGACGTTCAATGGAGGTCAAAAAAACATTGCTGACTTTATGCTTTTGACGTGGTGACGAGTAGCTATAAATATCAAAGGCTTGCAGATTTGATTTTTAAACTTATCGCTCCCCGCCCTCTTACAGATCCGCTTCATTTTATTTTATTTATTTAATTTATTTTTTTTTTTTGCTTTCCCAGGTCTCTGAACCCTTCCGGACTCCTTTTCTCAAGGGCTCCCGCCTGCATCTTGTCCTACTAGTCTTTACTCTAAAGCAACAATTCCAAGGTCACACATTACCTGATAGTGTACCAGTAGTATTGCCCATATTTCGTCACGGGACTGAAAAAAAAAAAAAAAAAATATATATATATATGAATGTATGTTATGATCACTCTTGATCAATCGTAACGTATATTTTATCAAATAATATTGAGAAAAAATGCGCGATGAGTTGGCTTATTGGAGGTATAAAAATATGTTTAAAAAGAAAGTAATGACAAATTGTAGACACTTTTTAACACCATGGAAGTAAGTTCTCTACTTCCTTGTCTCCAAAGGCACTATAAATCAGTACCATAGCCTTATGCAATATTTTCCAAACCGTGAGAGGGAAAGAGTGAAATGAAATGCAGCAATATGCATTTGTAGGTCATCTTTCCTGTATTATCCAAACATAGTAACCATAATTTAAGTTCTTGAAGAATGTTTGGACTTTAGAGCACTCCATCTTTTGAATTCGGCTTTCTTTAAAAAATATTATCGTAGCATTATCTCCGTATACTAAACTGAATGTGTCAAGTTTATTTACACCACGCATTGACATCAAAAGTAGCCGCAATCAGTGTTGGCGCTAGAAAACTATTTTTTCTCATCAAAAACCCAAAATGATGCAATTCTGACCATGAAAGTGCTCGCACACTAATAATTTGGGTCTAGTCGATCGGAGTGAGATTCTTTCGGAATGTTCATTTATAGTCTCGTTTCCATGCAGTGACAGAAAAACAGAACATTTCAAAGCACTAACAACAAATTGTCAGGAATTTCCAATTGCTGATCATGTTTTCCCAACAAACCATAGAATAAAATGGGATCATTTGGAATTTTAGCAACTGGTCGATCAGACCTGTTTTGTAAAATTAAAGAGTTTCTGTTTTTCCCGTGATTTAAAGCCAGCCTTAAATGAACTACTTAAGGAGTGCGCGCAGTGCAGTGGACTGATATCGCTCGCGGACTGCAGTTCGAATCCCAGCTCATGCGCTCCAAAATTCACTCTGCTTTCCATCAATTGATGGTAGGTGAAACGAATACCATGCACTATAACTGGGGACAAGTTGTGCACGCAACGGGATTGGAGTAGCGCCCACCCTCTTGTCATAAACAAAACGGTAGGAGTAAGAAACTGAGGGCGCTTTTCACTCGACCAAATTTTCGGAAAATTCGGAAAGATGCGGAAAACCCCGTCCCATCGGTCCATTCTCCCTATGACACAATTGCTATTTGCGTCATTTTGGAGCAAAACTCGTTGATGTGACTGTTTTCGACTGGTCAAGAGGAAAATGCTGTTCCATTTGCCACATGAAATTATCGAATTTTTTAACTAAAACTTCTGGTCGAATAGAAGGCGCCTTTTCTCTGTATTATTAGATCATTTCTTGTCCTTTAAATATCAAATTCATTAGTTCCCAGTCTGTTCAGTTGAATGTTTGGATTTCAATTTATCTGTAATTGAATAATGATCACTTCTTATAACATACAAAAAGTTATGCAGTTCAAGAAAATTTTGGTAACCACGGCTGTTTGTTGTTCTATTCTTATTGAAATTTACCTCTTACCAGTTTCCATAACTGATTTGCAACAACAACTTACTAGCTTACCTCATTTGTTATGTGAGGCTGCCACTTAAAGGGATACCTAAAACACCTGCATAGTAAGTTGGCTTTGCCATGCTAATGAGGCCGAACAAGCCGAAACAGCCGCCCATGGCTGCTATTTCATCAGGTGAGATGGTTGTGCGACAGAACGTGAGTCCGTGCTGGGCAGAAGTGTGCTTGGGAGCTCCTAACACTTTTCTGAGAACTCTTTCTATTTGTCTTATTTGTATACTTTACTATGACAGGTCTTTTTAGTTAATACTTATTTGTTAATAATCAATCCTGGTGTAAATCTATGTAAATTTATGTAAATTTATTGTCTTTTCAAAATAGGTGAGTTCTTGTATTTGGCTTGCCCAGCCTCGATTAGCTTCTTTTAGTTTCTTTAAGCAGTAAGCCATCCACTTACTATCATATTTGGCTAAATAAATTGTTGTTATTGTTGTTCTTGGTAAATAATGTGTTTGGGTTGGTGTTAAAGTGTATTCAACTTCACTTTGTTGCTTTTACTGCTATTTCCGCAATAAAAAAAAGCCTCCTCGCGCGAGACAAAACTAACTTTTAAGGCTTGGGCCTGTTTAACTTAAATTCTCGCGTTCTCCTTTACGAAGACTGGTCTGGTTTGATTTTGCTCTGAAACCAATTTGTTATCTTTATGATATGGAGAAAACAACGTATTTGGACTATGAAAGTCCCGCGTGTCGGCTCTCGTTTCTTTTTGTTGGGCTAAAATGAACAGACAATTGACGAAAACTTTCCAAGTCCTTGGGTGTTTTCTACGTGGATGTGTAAACACACGACTCACCTCTCTCCCTCTGGTAGGGTAGGTTCATCCAGGGAGTGGTCGGGGATACTAAAAAAAATATTCAAGTCTTTAAGAGTTCCATTCAAAGAACAACCGCCCTTTTTCCAGTCCTAGTGTTCACGATTAAATAAAGGTTTTTCCATTTGAAATACTAAAAAGATCCACAAATGCTCACGTACATTGTAATCTATTTAGTATTTTCAGAGTTTCATTCAATCCAGTCTTATTGTACCTACTCCAAAAGAAAAACTGATGGATGGTAAACTGATTGACTAGCTGCCAAGTTTCTTTCTTTCTTTCTTTTTTTATGTTTTTCCTTTTGTATTTCGTTCGTTTTACTGGACATATAAAGCTGGTCAAGTGGCCGGTTATGGTCCCAGCCGTGACAAGGACTGTCGGAAAACATCCATATTTTTCTTAATTCGCCTTTATTTCATAACTCTCACGTCCATATAAAGTTTGCCATGAAACTTAAGGTTTCACTGAAAGATACTCAAGATTTCTGACATGAAAATGAGTGACTGAGAACGAACAGATGATATTGTTTCAATGGTGACTCGAGGATACTCGAAAAAAAACAATTCTGCCATTGTTTCTGAAAAAAGATTCATTCAAAAGAACACACCATGTCAGGGAAAATGGCTTTTTTCATGCAAGGATGCCTTGAATTTCACTGTTGATTTGACTTTTAATTGCCCAAGCCTAAATACTTATTTATATTCTAAAAGATAAGTTTAAAGATAGTCCCTTCGTTGAAAGAGAAACGGTCAAAAGTGTACATAAAATTTTGTTCAGCAGAAGATGTTCCCAAATTAATAACACCGTTTTCTGAAACGCTGGGATTCGTCAATAAGCATTCCTTATCTAAGAGTAACTTTACGATTTTCGCTACGTCTCAGTCTTAAAAAATAAGTCAATAATAAAACGCCTTTTAAAAATATTGCAAAAAGTATTGCTGTCCCAGTAAAATTCCGAGACTGTGATTTCTTTTTAGAACGCACTAGCTTACGAGGACCTGTGCATTGCAAGCGTCTCAAAGTTTATGATAGGCTTTGATTGTCAAGTCACGTAATGCGACTTTTAACCAAGAAGATATTCAAGTCAAACAAGGCAAAGGAAGGCTAAAACTTCAACCTCGACAAGCCAAACCTACAGCAACCCCGACTTTTCTCATGACAACGAAGGCTAGATTCAATACGAACATTGTAATATGCCTCGTTCCTCAAAGGATGCCGCTATGAGGTCGCTCCAGAAATGACAGCTAAAGTATAATTCTGAATAGTACTGAATAAGTTAATACTTCCGCTATTCGTGCGAGTCAGAAAACAATAGAAACTATGCAAATAAGTAAAATGATTACTTTCGATTTGTCCTCTTGCTATTTCTGATGTGAGTTGTAGCCGACCAAAATAATTATGGGGATTTGTTGAGGGCACCATGAGGGAAGCTCTAAGTTCCGAGATCAACAGCAATAAACAGACAACCCACAACACAACGCTTGATTGATCAAGACCCCCTAGCATCAACAGCCGACGTTTTTATGTTGTTTAGTAAACTCCTTAGTTCATTACTATCTTCGCTTTTACTTCTCGAGTCTTTTATAGGGCTTTGCTCTCCAACAAATATAAGTTCTGGAAAACGTAGGAAAGGCGGGCGTACCCCATATACGTTCAATAACAGATCGTCTGTCTTCAGGATCATCCTTCAAACTACCAAGATTAAATACAATCGCTCTTTCTGCATTCTCTGGTACCAAACTAACCTACCGAATAAGAATGAACGCTTTTTTTAATTTAGCTGGATCAATTAAACTACACTCACCGTCTCTATTCACCCTGCGTGGATCGACCAAACTACGTAAGAGGTTACTTTCGCTTTCGTTTTACGATTAGAGCAATTAGAACAGTTCACAAATTAGAATATTCATATCATTAAATAACAAAAAGCTCCAATTGTTACGCGTCTCGTTGCACAAAAGCTTCCAGCTAATTTGCATACTGGAATCGAATCGAACGACTCTCAAATTCATCTGCCATAGCCAAATGGTTGTATAGGATGGATCACACAGCTGGCAAGTATGTCCGGGAGCGTAATTTAATAAATTCATAGTATCACTTTGACTCTAAATAAAGTATTATTTCGAAACATTTATGTAGTTCTTTCCATATTACTAGTAAGAGGAATTTAGATCTGTGATCAATGTTATGGTTAATAGTTCTCAAATTTAATGATAATTATTCATGCAGTCAACAGCAAATTTGATACCCAAACCACCATGAGGTTTTCATCTGAGATCAACGCATTTCAATTTAATTGTTTTATTGGTTAATACAACTCATGAAACCATTGTATGCCCAATAGTTGGTTTTGACGTGACGTCATGGCCGCCATGTTGGTGGACGAAAACAAAAGATCTTTGTCTCTGCAGATTGGTTGTTAACACCTACACCTCAGGATATCTCTACCCAGTCTTCTTAGCCACTTCAATAACGCATTGATTTAACCAGTAATTTAGACTCAACGCGTCAACTTGTTTGATATACCTGAAGAGAACGTCGCTACCTTAAGTATGTCATAGTCCTTGAAAAGGCGTCCTGGATCTAAAACAGGCACTTTAATTGCCCGAACAATTGCTATTCACTAAAAACCGACAGGGTCCATTTGTACTTATAGTTCGTTGACGAAGGAATAGCTTGCTCCACTGACTCTTCTTCTTTGCATAAGGTGTTCGGCTCTCTAAACGTTACAGACGACGGCCCTGCTTCACTCATGGTCGGACGCCAACTGCACAACAACAATTCTTAGAACATGGTCACACCCAGTATTTGTATTTGTTCAGTATTTGTGTGCTCTATATCCCATAAACTGTCTTTATGTAAAGAGCTTTCAAGCACAGGGAAGTTGTGGGGTAAATAACTACTCATTACTAAGCACTATATAGAACACACTTAATATGATTTCTTTTGTTTTCCTTCGTCAAAAAAGCCTAATTAATAATTTCATGCTCTCTATATAGAACATAGAACATTGTAATGAATATAAATTACGTAGAGAATACTATTGAATTACAGGCTGCTAATTTAAAGAAAAGCGACTTGAAGCTATAACAATACAAATACAACCTTTACTTATACACGATAAAAATATTCAAAGCTAGCAAGCTTGTGGGGTCATGTAGTAAATAAAAAGATACAATTGCTACGAATAATTAACAAAGCTACAACTAAAGGATAAAAATCATTCTTATAAAAGATATGCTATTGTTAAATTAAGTTAATAGTTTAAAATATATAAATTTCTCAGATCTGTTGTTGATTATTTGTACGGCTAAAATATTAAAATTAAATCCTTAAAAGTGTGACAATTAACAACATTTTTTAAATAGGATTTCATGTCTGTGCACTCTAGTATCGATCGATTCCATCGTCCTTTAGCGTTCCAGAAGACGACCCCTCTATAGGAAATGGAGCTTTGAAAGCATTTGGAGGCAAAACTAGGAGCTACTGTTATGTGCATGCCTCTACATAACAGTGACAGTGTTTCTTATCATCGCTGTCCCTGTTTTGGACTGTTGCTAAGAGAACGCTGATCCATCCCAAGCATTTTATTTAAATTATTTATTAAGAACATAAAACTCCCTGTGGTAGAAAAATTATATGCCGTCAAGCACAATTCGCATTGTCACAGAAGAGAAAGTTCTTAGCGTTGAAACTATTCATCTCTGCACTAACAGCCAAACAATTTTCCGGAAAAAGTAGACGGTTTTGGAATAATTGTTCCATTGACAGGCAATAAATGCATTTTTGTCTTTTTTCAACTACCTTAACATCTCCTCTTAATTGTTAACGAGCTTTTTTGGTGCAAACCTTTTTTATCATGCGAATCAAAACCTGTTTACGTTCCTTTTACGTGAGGAGAAATACAACTACGCACAAATTTTATTAACACCTTATTCAATGCCTCGTTTTTCAGGAAACTGTATCGAGTTTAACTGACTCATGCGGGCGAAAAAAATAGTCTCATTTTCTCCTTTGTTCGTTGCGTATTTTGCGGCAATTGCTAACAAAATTCTTTAGCGGCCAATGGTGCAATCACTGATTTTACAAGTTTTAGGGTCCGCTGAAACCACCGCCGGGGTGCAGTACAACGTGAAAAAAATTATGCAAAAATCAAGCTCACTTTAGTACTTAAGGCAATTGGCTCTGTTTCAGGCTAAGAGGCCAATTTGACGTTAATTCGCATAACATGGTGAGATGTCAAAGATCTTTGAACCGTTTTTGGCGTGTGTAATACCCGTATATTTCTCCAATCATGTACCTCGTGCTCGTTTAACAACAAATATTTAACACTTACAAGAAGGTATATAGCTGTCCCTTTCTATAAAAGGTTCGTTTCAGCATGTTTTCAAGTACCCAACTGTAGTGTACTGTACTTTTAAGGTCTTGAGAAATTCTACAAAATTAGCGCAAGGCCGTTTCCGATGTTTCTTTTCTAACTAATTTAAGAGGAACGTCATTCATCTACTAATTAAATGAGCAAGCATTTGACTTGTTGTGGATGGGAAGCAATAAAGTGATCGCTAACATTACCTTTGTTTGAAGTGATTATTCTGTGTAATGTATTCAGAGCCACCTTAATTATGTGAATCCGCTAGATGGATTTTTTTTAGACTTTGCCTAAAGTTTCATCGTGGCCTTCTAATCACTTTTCAGCAACACAAAGGGGGGTCACCAAGTTCGTTTTTGAAATATGAGCATCTAAATCCAAAGTATAGGGTGTTTTTGCTGGGCTTTCCCGTTTCCAAGATAACTTATTACATTGCAATAATGGTCACATCTTGTTTGGAAATAATCGGTGTTTCATATGGTACCTTAACATTGCTGTTAAGTGATAGATCTAAATAGAGTGTCTTCTAAGTGTTGAAACACGTTCGAGCCTCCTGAAACGAAACGCAATAGTAATGACAGTGAAACGCATGCGAAGATATAAAAAGAACATTGATAAATAAGGAACTACTCTTATATTTTTTTAACCAGAACTCTCGGATTCTTATCCACTGATTCTTTGGCCTTAATTTTACCAATTTTAAAATGTTGTACTAAACTTTATTGAACTATTGCAGACTTCAACAATAAGTAATTCTTATAGTTAAACACATCCTATCCAGAAGTTTGTTGAGCCTTAGCCAATTTTCATTTTGTTTTAAAAATATTTCGTATCCGATAGCTTCTGTAGTCCTGCTTCGAACAACCACATCCATTTGAAAATAAAGTTTACCTAAACAACTGAAGAAATCATCTCAAGAAACCCGCAACGACCATAACCGAATGTGCTTCTCTTCTTCATTGAATTTAAAATTGTTACAAATTTAACTTAATATGAACCTGCGTGATTTTAACTGAGTTGTATGTCTGTCAATGTCCGGAAAAGAAAAATGTAGAAAACAGTAAAAGTTCACGTTAAAATATTTAAACAAAGCAAAGAATACAATCCCTACTTAGCTCCGTAAAGGGGCCTGAAATTGGAATTCACTGCACGACGATAACTCCTTGGTAACAATAACAAAACACATCAAAACACACCAAAATAAAATATTATTGGTACAACCACTATGCAGACTCCTAAAGGCAATATTGAAAGGCTAAAAGAGGCCCTGCCGAGGAAGGGGGGAAGGTCCCGTGTCGCTCGTCTGAATTTTAAAATCACCCGTGTCGGGCTTTAATTAGACTTTCGAAAAGTCCTTCGTCTAGATACGCGCGGAACGAAGGACTTTTCATACTTGATTGGCGCCAATTTAGCGACCCAAAAACGGGTCGCTGAGCTAGGCCAATCAGAGTAGTCCTCGTGGACCCCAGGGGATAGAGTTGTCAATCAAAATCTGCCGCAAGCAGTGAAGCGTGATTTTCAAACATGCTAGATATTCCGATCGCGCGACCATCACAGGAAAATAATTCAAGAATATCTGTCTTGCATAGATCTGTTTGTCTTCTCCAACCGGAGCTGGGAAAAGTCTGACCTTTGAACTAGTCCCATAGGCTTTTGGTCGTTTACTTGGGGCGGGTGGCATGCTATCGCCTTCGTAATTCTTCCACTGATTTCACTCACGAAAGATTTGGTCTCTAGCCGGTCGCTATGTAGGAGACAACACATTTAAAATCTTAAGTATAAACTGGTGTTTGGAAGTCCCGAGGCGATTCTCAACGACTATCGACACATTTTTTGTCCAATGGAACAAAAAAGTTTAAAATGCATGTGTATTCATCGACGAGAGTCATTGCATCGCTAAATGGTAAGATGTATCTTTTAATTTCGGTCTAGTACGTCTCCTACACCTGAAGCTTACCTGATCTTTCATGAGTGAAATCAATTGACTTTCTTGACGATTCGAAGCTTTCCCTTACTTGCTAACCTTTCGAATTAGTCTTTCGTTTCTCTTAGCACAAATCACGGCACAAGTGTTGGTCCAAAAAATACCACTGGAGATCTCCTTTCCAAGCGGCGACTCGAGATTGAAATAAGCTTTCGTTTTATTTCATCTTTGTTTCTGATACCTTTAGCACAAAGTCAACAAATTTCCTCTTTCCATTTCGTAGAAACAAACATGTTCGACTGTTTTCGTCGGATTGCGCCATTAAGTTCAGGGCTTGCGAATGACGTCATCCCCTTTTTGGCGCTAGACGCAAATGAAAACCTTGCAAGCGAGACAAGTCGACCTCTCGCGACTTCGTCGCTCGCTCATCCTCTTCACGTACGAAAAATCACGATTCGCTCGCCGAAACATTTTCTCCTGGGATTATCGTGAGGTCGACTTGTGGCAAGTCTAGGCTTTAATCAATACTCGCGTCACTATGGGAAATTGCAATAAAATTATTTGTCCTTGACGGAATTTCAGTTTATCGGATTTAGTTCTGGTAGAGCCCTGTATACACTATGTTACCGGGTTGTAAGAGTGCAAGAGTGTAAGGTAACATTGTCCATGGTGCCAATAAGCTCGCAGCGCGTGCATAAATCACAAAAATAAACGCGTCTGTTGGAGGCGTGCTTGAGTTTCAACAAATGAGCCACAAAAACCGGCTAGAATTTGTGACGCAGCTGCTATTTCCGAAACGATGGAATTACTTTGCAAAAACACTCCTTTGCACACACTTTGCTTGGGCCGAGCTGACTTCTCCTCAAACTCCCACAGCCTACTCCCATCTGGCCTTGTAGCTCATTCGGTAGAGCAACGGTGATCAAATCCGAAGGTCCTGGGTTCGATTCCCACCCAGTTCAGAGATTCTTCTCTGCCCTTGCGTGATGTTTAAGAAGTTCCTGATACTGTGGATCAGCTAAGATTCTTCCATCATATGCACAATGGCGTTCGACCTCACTTGAATTCCACGCCCAATTTTGATATCCTACAGAAAGTGTCCCTTTGAGTCTAAGCAATTGCTACCTATTTTCAACAACAAGGTAAGGACAAAGGTTAGCGTTATTTTCATCTTTGGGTAAATGCGGCAATTTATGTTTACTTAAAGGGTAGCATTTGGGGGACACTTTCTGTCATTGAATTCGAAACGTCACTTTAAAAAAGTCATATAACAGCGCGTGATGTGGAAATGCCTGCAGCGCCAGATTTGGTGGGCGTTTTACAGTTAACCGGTTTCACGTATCGACCATTCGCGTGGCCAGGGTTCTATCTAGGGTATTTGAGGGGTAGAACCTGCCCCCCCCCCCCCCAAAAACAAAAAAAAAAAATATATATATATATATATTGTTCTCATTACAGTACGTAAGTAAGTATATCGGAGAAATTATCCAGGCGCCACAAGTCAGTTCACATTACGTAAGTATTTCCTGTCTTAGGACACTACTGTATGACAGAGAACATAGCTTATTCGAAACTGCTTCCTTTACAGCAGGCTCGGTTATATATATCGCGCTGTACACTCTGTTTATGAGTTGAACAGCGACAGTATGGACAAATTTGTAACCAGAAAACCACGGATGAAGGAGACGCTGATGTACACTCGTCATCAGAATGTGATCATGACTAAAAAACAAAACAAAATACCCCTGTAATATTTCCGGGGGGCATACCCCGTACCTCCCTAAGAAGCTCGTGGCCCTCGGTCAATCAGGACGTCTTACCCAAGCAATAAATTCTGGATAGAACCCTGGTGACGTGAACTTTGATACAATAAATCCCAACAAAGAAACAAATGAAATTTTGTCTTAACTTGATTTATTCGTCCTTGCTATGACTGCTATGTCATGCACAACAATAAAAAATTTCTACTCTCCGCAAATCTTAAAATGAATTGTTATTGGTTTCGAAGTTTTCCCGCGATTCTTACAAGTTGCTGATTGCGCAATTCTTTAATCACCGACTTTTCCTGATATCAAATTGAGATTAATTTCGTCTCATGTTTGCATTGAAAAGAATATTTTCACTGCTTAATAGTCAATTATAATGCTTTCCAGTCATTTTTTTTATGGACGAAAAGAAAAATTGTGTGAAACCAACTAACCTTAGAAATCGACGAGTATTGGTAGGCGAGGAGGAGATAAGGAGTGGAAGGTTGAATCAAGGCAATAGACTCGTATAATTCCACAAGGCTCAATAGATCTATCTGATTAGATGTCCTTTACCATCTACATTCAATCGCTGCATAGTAGTTTCTTGTAAACAACCTTGTAATATTGCCCTGTAACTGAAGCAAGATCTCTGGCTAAAAGTTGGTTATTTTGGAGACAAGAAACGAGGGAAGGTTTGAGCTCATGGATGCGAAACTCAGGAATTTGAATTAAATCTTCGCCAAAATCTAAAATGGATCCCAGGAAAACTAACCTCTGAGTAGGTTCCCAAATTGATTTGTCGTCGTTAGCTGTGAAACCAGACGAAGCAAGAGCTTGACGAACTGAATCGCTGAGAATTCTGGAACGCTCTACAGGCATATCTCCTCCAATACCGTCATCGAGATACATTAAAATAAGATCACCACGACCTCTCCAGTATTAAACCAATTGACGAACTACTTTGGTAAAAACATAAGGAGCTGAAGTGAAACCAAAGGGCAAAACCTTGAATTCGTAAAATTTCATGCCTCCATCAGAAGAGGGCCACTAAAACGACAAAAATTTCCTGTGCTCCTCACATATATCGATGTGGTGATAGGCTGACTTGAGATCAAACGAAAAAACAGACATCCCCTCAAGAAACATTTAAAGAACTGTTCTCAAGTCTTCGTACTTGACAGACTTCTTAACGATAAATTTGTTAAGATGAGATAAATCCAAAATAAGTCTTAGTTTGCCTGACGTCTGGACAGCAACGTGTAATGGGTTGAAAAACTAAGGGTAAACCAGCGTCTCTCCTAAACAGCCACGGGTTAACAACTCTGAAATCGCTCCCTAAACAAAACTTCTATGATGCAAATCAGAAGATCGATTCTCAATCGAATACGGTAAGGGCGATTCTCGAAAAAGAATTTTTTAACCATTCTGAATAAAGTCAAGAACAGACTCTGAAGCTCTAACTACATCACGCCAAAACAGGAAATTTGCGCGCAACTTTCCTTGAATACAAGAAGGATCTTCGCCCTGCTCAGACTGGTCAAATTCACACTGATAAAAAACCGAAAAGTCATGATTTTGATCCTGACGAGAAGAGTTTATCTTTGGAGGGGCAAGAACTGGCCCAATGACCTCTCTTTCTGCATCGAAAACACAAATCGGAGCCTCTGAAAATGTTTTCGTAGTATCGACCTTGGGGACGAAAATAACTACCAGCAGGAGGAAAAGAACCGGACGCATCACCTAATATGAAAGCGCTATTCAGCGAAGGCGCGGAGGAGGAAAATTTGGCGCCAGATTTCTTCTTTTTCTCTTGAAGATTTTTAAGCCTGGCTGCGGCTCTTTTCTCGGCCTTTTTAATTTTTGAGGCGTCCGCTTCATCGTCGGCCAAATCATCACATACGTCTTCTTGAACCGTGGCCCAACCAAATTCGGATTTATCCGCTAATTTAACTATCGTCTGTCTGTTATTAATCAAGGAAATACCTTCATTCAACTCCTCCTTCGCCTTGCCAACGTTCCCACTCTCCAAAGCTTTCACCGCGGCAGAACTGCTCTTGATCACCTTGTGGTTGAAGTTGAACTGTTGCTCATTCCCTTTCATCTTGAAGACGTAGCTGGTTTCTGGTTGCACCTCCGAAGCTATTTGTGATGCCAAATCCGTCTGCGCTTTAATTAAATTTCTTTTTAGGCCCTGAATCTCCGTGTTTACTGAGGATAAGATAAAATTCTTCTGGGCCTCCAAAATGGCATGCAAGTCGGAAGGAATAGAAGGAGATGATGAAGAATCCTCGTCGCCCATGAGTCGCGAAAAAACAGAAAGTAAATTCTAGTAAATTGCAAGTAAGAGTAAGTGTCTCCAGCGAGAACACCAAGATGACTAATCTACATAAAACAATTTCTTAAATACTCTTAGCGAATCCCTTGATAGTTCAGAACGACGAGAGGATGTTTTTGCGCTAATGATTCAAAACGCAGAAAAATTCGTTTTTTACTAGTTACCAGTTCCTTAACGTTCTTGGTTTTAAAAAATGTTATTTCTGGCGTATGAGCCTGCGAAGAAGGCAGAAATAAATATTTCGACGGCACGAGATACAACAGGGCCTGGGTTCTAGGCCGGGTGCACCATGCGTATAACACGTGTACGTCATCTAGGCTTCTGAACCAACCTCTCCTCGGTTTTTTCTTTAACGTTCCTGTCGTTTGTCTTCTGCGTTAAGTCCGTCAGCAAAGACGAAGTGTCCGATCTCGTTCGCGAGAATAACAAGCAGTTAATGAACTCGTTCAAAGATTTGTTAGCACAAAGCGTTGGTCAAATCAAGCGCTCCAACGAAGATTCGGCCGAGCAGCAGATGAAAGCAATCAAGAAACTCAAGTATGACGAACCACATAAGTTCAAGAAGAAGGCCAATGAAGACCAGTTTAACTTTAACCGTAAGCTAGCGGAAAACATTGGTACTGCCAAGTCTGCTGCGGAGATTGGTCAGCTAGAGAAAGTAAAGTTGGATCTCGCGGAAGATCCTCGTCCGTTGGAACCCCGCCGTCGACCTCAAGTTCGCTCAAGTTCCTGGTTTCCCTTCTCGTCGACCCAATACCGGCACCTGTTTTGCTTGTGGAAAGCCAGGTCATTGGCGCTCCTGTTGCCTGT